>NC_054543.1:44609524-44614524 GCF_017654505.1 Polyodon spathula
TGTGTGTGTGTGTGTGTGTGTGTGTGTGTGTGTGTGTGTGTGTGTGTGTGTGTGTGTGTGTGTGTGTGTGTGTGTGTGTGTGTGTGTGTGTGTGTGTGTGTGTGTGTGTGTGTGTGTGTGTGTGTGTGTGTGTGTGTGTGTGTGTGTGTGTGTGTGTGTGTGTGTGTGTGTGTGTGTGTGTGTGTGTGTGTGTGTGTGTGTGTGTGTGTGTGTGTGTGTGTGTGTGTGTGTGTGTGTGTGTGTGTGTGTGTGTGTGTGTGTGTGTGTGTGTGTGTGTGTGTGTGTGTGTGTGTGTGTGTGTGTGTGTGTGTGTGTGTGTGTGTGTGTGTGTGTGTGTGTGTGTGTGTGTGTGTGTGTGTGTGTGTGTGTGTGTGTGTGTGTGTGTGTGTGTGTGTGTGTGTGTGTGTGTGTGTGTGTGTGTGTGTGTGTGTGTGTGTGTGTGTGTGTGTGTGTGTGTGTGTGTGTGTGTGTGTGTGTGTGTGTGTGTGTGTGTGTGTGTGTGTGTGTGTGTGTGTGTGTGTGTGTGTGTGTGTGTGTGTGTGTGTGTGTGTGTGTGTGTGTGTGTGTGTGTGTGTGTGTGTGTGTGTGTGTGTGTGTGTGTGTGTGTGTGTGTGTGTGTGTGTGTGTGTGTGTGTGTGTGTGTGTGTGTGTGTGTGTGTGTGTGTGTGTGTGTGTGTGTGTGTGTGTGTGTGTGTGTGTGTGTGTGTGTGTGTGTGTGTGTGTGTGTGTGTGTGTGTGTGTGTGTGTGTGTGTGTGTGTGTGTGTGTGTGTGTGTGTGTGTGTGTGTGTGTGTGTGTGTGTGTGTGTGTGTGTGTGTGTGTGTGTGTGTGTGTGTGTGTGTGTGTGTGTGTGTGTGTGTGTGTGTGTGTGTGTGTGTGTGTGTGTGTGTGTGTGTGTGTGTGTGTGTGTGTGTGTGTGTGTGTGTGTGTGTGTGTGTGTGTGTGTGTGTGTGTGTGTGTGTGTGTGTGTGTGTGTGTGTGTGTGTGTGTGTGTGTGTGTGTGTGTGTGTGTGTGTGTGTGTGTGTGTGTGTGTGTGTGTGTGTGTGTGTGTGTGTGTGTGTGTGTGTGTGTGTGTGTGTGTGTGTGTGTGTGTGTGTGTGTGTGTGTGTGTGTGTGTGTGTGTGTGTGTGTGTGTGTGTGTGTGTGTGTGTGTGTGTGTGTGTGTGTGTGTGTGTGTGTGTGTGTGTGTGTGTGTGTGTGTGTGTGTGTGTGTGTGTGTGTGTGTGTGTGTGTGTGTGTGTGTGTGTGTGTGTGTGTGTGTGTGTGTGTGTGTGTGTGTGTGTGTGTGTGTGTGTGTGTGTGTGTGTGTGTGTGTGTGTGTGTGTGTGTGTGTGTGTGTGTGTGTGTGTGTGTGTGTGTGTGTGTGTGTGTGTGTGTGTGTGTGTGTGTGTGTGTGTGTGTGTGTGTGTGTGTGTGTGTGTGTGTGTGTGTGTGTGTGTGTGTGTGTGTGTGTGTGTGTGTGTGTGTGTGTGTGTGTGTGTGTGTGTGTGTGTGTGTGTGTGTGTGTGTGTGTGTGTGTGTGTGTGTGTGTGTGTGTGTGTGTGTGTGTGTGTGTGTGTGTGTGTGTGTGTGTGTGTGTGTGTGTGTGTGTGTGTGTGTGTGTGTGTGTGTGTGTGTGTGTGTGTGTGTGTGTGTGTGTGTGTGTGTGTGTGTGTGTGTGTGTGTGTGTGTGTGTGTGTGTGTGTGTGTGTGTGTGTGTGTGTGTGTGTGTGTGTGTGTGTGTGTGTGTGTGTGTGTGTGTGTGTGTGTGTGTGTGTGTGTGTGTGTGTGTGTGTGTGTGTGTGTGTGTGTGTGTGTGTGTGTGTGTGTGTGTGTGTGTGTGTGTGTGTGTGTGTGTGTGTGTGTGTGTGTGTGTGTGTGTGTGTGTGTGTGTGTGTGTGTGTGTGTGTGTGTGTGTGTGTGTGTGTGTGTGTGTGTGTGTGTGTGTGTGTGTGTGTGTGTGTGTGTGTGTGTGTGTGTGTGTGTGTGTGTGTGTGTGTGTGTGTGTGTGTGTGTGTGTGTGTGTGTGTGTGTGTGTGTGTGTGTGTGTGTGTGTGTGTGTGTGTGTGTGTGTGTGTGTGTGTGTGTGTGTGTGTGTGTGTGTGTGTGTGTGTGTGTGTGTGTGTGTGTGTGTGTGTGTGTGTGTGTGTGTGTGTGTGTGTGTGTGTGTGTGTGTGTGTGTGTGTGTGTGTGTGTGTGTGTGTGTGTGTGTGTGTGTGTGTGTGTGTGTGTGTGTGTGTGTGTGTGTGTGTGTGTGTGTGTGTGTGTGTGTGTGTGTGTGTGTGTGTGTGTGTGTGTGTGTGTGTGTGTGTGTGTGTGTGTGTGTGTGTGTGTGTGTGTGTGTGTGTGTGTGTGTGTGTGTGTGTGTGTGTGTGTGTGTGTGTGTGTGTGTGTGTGTGTGTGTGTGTGTGTGTGTGTGTGTGTGTGTGTGTGTGTGTGTGTGTGTGTGTGTGTGTGTGTGTGTGTGTGTGTGTGTGTGTGTGTGTGTGTGTGTGTGTGTGTGTGTGTGTGTGTGTGTGTGTGTGTGTGTGTGTGTGTGTGTGTGTGTGTGTGTGTGTGTGTGTGTGTGTGTGTGTGTGTGTGTGTGTGTGTGTGTGTGTGTGTGTGTGTGTGTGTGTGTGTGTGTGTGTGTGTGTGTGTGTGTGTGTGTGTGTGTGTGTGTGTGTGTGTGTGTGTGTGTGTGTGTGTGTGTGTGTGTGTGTGTGTGTGTGTGTGTGTGTGTGTGTGTGTGTGTGTGTGTGTGTGTGTGTGTGTGTGTGTGTGTGTGTGTGTGTGTGTGTGTGTGTGTGTGTGTGTGTGTGTGTGTGTGTGTGTGTGTGTGTGTGTGTGTGTGTTGTGTGTGTGTGTGTGTGTGTGTGTGTGTGTGTGTGTGTGTGTGTGTGTGTGTGTGTGTGTGTGTGTGTGTGTGTGTGTGTGTGTGTGTGTGTGTGTGTGTGTGTGTGTGTGTGTGTGTGTGTGTGTGTGTGTGTGTGTGTGTGTGTGTGTGTGTGTGTGTGTGTGTGTGTGTGTGTGTGTGTGTGTGTGTGTGTGTGTGTGTGTGTGTGTGTGTGTGTGTGTGTGTGTGTGTGTGTGTGTGTGTGTGTGTGTGTGTGTGTGTGTGTGTGTGTGTGTGTGTGTGTGTGTGTGTGTGTGTGTGTGTGTGTGTGTGTGTGTGTGTGTGTGTGTGTGTGTGTGTGTGTGTGTGTGTGTGTGTGTGTGTGTGTGTGTGTGTGTGTGTGTGTGTGTGTGTGTGTGTGTGTGTGTGTGTGTGTGTGTGTGTGTGTGTGTGTGTGTGTGTTGTGAAACTTGTGTGTGTGTGTCACAAACATGTGTCAGACACACACTGTGTGTGTGTGAACTGGAAACAAACATCCTAGTGGTATCTTTACGTCTCCACCCGGGGACTGTGTTGTGTGCTTGTGAGTGTGTGTGTGTGTTTGTTAAGTGTGTGCTCAATTTCTTGGAACACAAAGTGGCTGTGTGTGTAAGTGTGATGAGAGCAGATGTGTGTGTAATGACAACCTGTTACTGCTCAAGCACATCATTAGCTTCTCTACAGAGTGTGTTTAATGTGTGTGTGTGTGTGTCTCCACAGCTCCGTCCAGCCTGTTACAAGAAAAGCACAAGTGTGGAGCGGGTTGTGTTGGGATCCACTCTGCTGTGTGTGTGTGTGTGTGTGTGTGTGTAGTGTGGGTGTGTGTGTTCTTGTGTGTGTGTTGGTGGTGGATTGATTGAGAACCTGGGCCCAGACCCAATATGAGAAAGGGAAGCACAGTTTAACACAGTTTGGATTTGTGTGTGTGTGTAGCAATGATGTGTGCCTCTTGCCCAGCTCTAGTGGGGAATCTATGTGTGTGGAGTTTTTGTTGTGTGTGTGTGTGTGTGTGGCTAACAAGATGTGTGTACATTGTGAAAAGTGTGTTTGTGTGTGTGGAAGTAATGTGTGTGTACAATGTGTGTAAGTGTGTGTGTGTGTGAATGTTGTGTGTGTTCTGTGTGTGTGTGTGTATGTGTGTGTATTGTGCTCTAGTGAGTGCAAAGAAGAGTGACCAGTTATGTCCGTGTGTGTGCATGTCATATGTGTGTAAAAGTGTTGAATGTGTTCAGTCTTGAACAAAGTGTGTGTGTGTGTGTGTGTGTGTTGTTTGTGTGTGTGTGTGTCTAAAAGTGTGTGTGTGTGTGTCGTGTGTGTGTGTGTGTGTTTCAGCCTGAAAAAAGAAACAAGGACCAGGGGTCACAAATGGAGTTTAGAAAAAGTGGCATTCAGAACAGAAAATAGGTGTGTGTTTTTGTACACAGAGTGTTGTGAGGGTGTGGAATCAACTCCCCAGTAATGTTGTTGAAGTGTGACACCCTGGGATGTGTGTGTGTTGTGAGATTGTGTGGATCAATGTGCTACTGTGTGTGTGTGATGGGTGTGTGTGTGTGTTTGTAAACTTTCTGTGTTCTGTGTGTGTGTGTGTGTGTGTGTGTGTGTGTGTGTGTGTGTGTGTGTGTGTGTGTGTGTGTGTGTGTGTGTGTGTGTGTAAGTGTGTGTGTGTGTGTGTGTGTGTGTGTGTGTGTGTGTTGTGTGTGTTGTGACCCCCAAAGGGATTTAGTGTGTGGTGTGTGTGTGTCATATGTGTATAAATATATAGTGAGTGTGTGTGTGTGTGTGTGTGTGTTGTGTGGGTGACTGAGACAGAGAAGAAAGACAGGAGTCTAAATGTGTTGGCCATAATATTAATGTGTCTTTGTCATTGTAAATCTGCACAGTAATTGTACAGTTTTCCTGTCTGTGCTTTTCCCATGGTTATACTGGCATTTGTAGTTTGACATGGTGTGTGTGTTTGTTTTTAATATGGTGTTACCCTGTCTCTCTGTGTGTGTATGCTTCACCATGTGTGTGTATGTGTTTGCTGTGTGTGCTATGGAATTTCTGTGTGTGTGTGTGGGTGGAGCCACGGACAGACAGCCTGGGTGTGTGTGTCTCCCTGGTAGAAGTGAGTGCCACAGCCTGTGTGTGTGAGCCTGTGTGTGTGTGTGTGTGTGTGTGTGTGTCT
>NC_054543.1:44619524-44697024 GCF_017654505.1 Polyodon spathula
GCTCTGCTATCACACTCCCCGTCTTGCTGGGCTCTGTTGTACAGCAGCTCCTGGCTCTGCTATCACACTCCCCGTCTTGCTGGGCTCTGTTGTACTGTTGTACATTAGCTCCTGGCTCTGCTATCACACTCCCCGTCTTGCTGGGCTCTGTTGTACAGCAGCTCCTGGCTCTGCTATCACACTCCCCGTCTTGCTGGGCTCTGTTGTACAGCAGCTCCTGGCTCTGCTATCACACTCCCCGTCTTGCTGGGCGCTGTTGTACAGCAGCTCCTGGCTCTGCTATCACACTCCCCGTCTTGCTGGGCGCTGTTGTACAGCAGCTCCTGGCTCTGCTATCACACTCCCCGTCTTGCTGGGCTCTGTTGTACATCAGCTCCTGGCTCTGCTATCACACTCCCCGTCTTGCTGGGCTCTGTTGTACAGCAGGTCCAGGCTCTGCTATCACACTCCCCGTCTTGCTGGGCTGTTGTACATTAGCTGTTGTACAGCAGCTCCTGGCTGCTATCACACTCCCCGTCTTGCTGGGCTCTGTTGTACAGCAGCTCCTGGCTCTGCTATCACACTCCCCGTCTTGCTGGGCTCTGTTGTACAGCAGGTCCAGGCTCTGCTATCACACTCCCCGTCTTGCTGGGCTCTGTTGTACATTAGCTCCTGGCTCTGCTATCACACTCCCGCAGAGTCCAGTGTTTCAGCTCTTCGCTTTGCAGTCAGTGACCAAAACATTTGCAGCTGTTTCTATTGAAGAGACCTGCAGCTTTCATATCATATTCATTAAGACATGCATGTATCGGTTCCTTCATCTGTCCAATCATTTGTATTGTGCATGTCTGCTCAGGTTTTTAAAATATGTTCATTATAACAAATCTTAACGAAAGCATCAATCCACCAGGTTACGATCAATTAAACAGACCCCTATGATTTCAGAGAGAATATAACAAAGACTGATAGGGCGGGGATCCAACCAGGAGGACACTAACCTGAGTATAGAATTCTCTGAGTGGAGACAGACAGACCGTGAAGCATCAGTAGAATAAGGGTACGAAGTGAAGACAACAGAGAGCGGACGTCATCTGCAGTGACCTGAACCTTTTCATACAAATATTTTTTTTTGTTTGTTTTTATTGTCAGGTCTGCTCTCTCTAATAATAATACCTGGGGGCTGTATTTATTTTACATTGATTAGCTTCAATTTAAAGTTGCCGTCTGTGCTATTTAACTTTTGCATTTCTCCCTATCATGTTAAAGTGACTGATTTGAGCATCCCTTGGCAGACAGTCCCAGGGAATTATGGTCAGCAAATATTTGGCCTTTCAGTGATATATGGTTCAGATCCAGGCTTGGCAGCATGCATGCCTGCTAAATATAGAGGCCATAGAACGAGGGTAAATATATGTCTTTTTCGGTAATAAATGGGTGTTGCTGTCTAAGTTGCAATCACACGAAACTCAAATGAAATATTTTTAAAAACAATCACATTCATTTAGCCGCGCAGGCAGTGAGGTTGAAAGTCTAGCTGCAGTTTTTCTTCTTTGCCCTGTTTTATGAACACACGCTCCCTCATTGGCAGTCCTGGGGGACGTTTCCTGATAACGGTCACACTTGTGAATCCAATATCAAGTGAAGGGCATGGGCCTCCGATAGATCTTGTAGATCCAGTATTATTTGCTTTCCAAGGTGTAATTGGGAAACAGAACTTTTAATCCATCTGAAACTATTTGCTGATTTACATAAAATTGCATTTATTATTTTGAGTTTTATTTTGACCACTGTCAATGTGAGGAAGCAAGATTGGAATCCGAGACCGTCATACAGGATGGGAGGAGGGGAGCGATCCCCTGGTCTGAAGGAAATCAACGCTTTTCTGTGATCATTTACAATTTACCCAGGCCTCTGCCTGGTTAACTTCCTGATTACATTGACAATGAAAATGAATCACACGCTGAAACTGGCAGAAGGAAAAGTGAGAGCAGGGGTGAGGGAAGGAAGATGGAGAAGGAGAGAGACAAGAGGGAGAGGGAGAGAGAAGGAGAAAAGGACACAGAGCACTGAAGGACACTAACAGATGGCTCGCAGTCTCCCACATCTGTACAGCTCGTATCCTAAGTGCGAATGTTGGACTTCAGCCGGTCTTTGAGTTGCTAATGGCTCGGAGGTGATCACTAGCTGCTATCTGTTTCTGCATCTCTGCTACTTTCTATCCTTATCAAGGAGGAAGGGGAGTCCATTTAGGTGCCATTAATGTGTCTTTAATGCTGAACCAAACAGTGGTGTTTGGAAAGAGGCAAACGGTTCAGTGATCAGGCTCAGTGACATTTCCAAACATGGGTAGAACAGCCTAGAACAGCCTAGAACATGTGAAAGTGTAGTAGCTAAAAAACAAGCAGAACAAACACTGAAGCTTTTCTATACTGACAACTCAATATCACAAGCAATCCCTCAGCTGTAATCACTAGACCACATTGCCTCCTTCCCAGCCTCTCAGCTCTAACCATGAAGTCCACACTACATTTCCTCCAGGTAAAGGTTCTTTCCTCTTCGAGAGTTGAATTCTATTTATTTTTTGAAGACTGAAAGGGAGGTGACCCATCAGGCCTGATATCTGGAGCCAATTCATAAAGACGCCGTTTGTGCAACCGTCCCTGAGGAGCTGCACCCCCTGACCCCGTCTCCATAAAAGTGCAGGCATGTCGCGTTTCCTGCCAGGGGTGTTTAGCATTAAGCAAAACTGACAAGCGATGACCTTTACTTTGGGCAAGTGAAACTCCTGTTACATTAACCTTTAATCTCCGGAGCTCTTAATGGTGGTTTCAATGAACGCTTTACTGCCCCTCCACCAAGCAGTTTGAGAGCAGTGCAGAGCCAATACTGGAGACGAGAGCTGCCCCTTCTTATTAGAAAAAACAATTAACTCTCCAGCGCTGTCATTACCTGCACCTTAATAATAATGAGCTCTAGTCTAAACACTCCACTCTCAGCTCTCCAGCACTGTCATTACCAGCACCTTAATAATAATGAGCTCTAGTCTAAACACTCCACTCTCAGCTCTCCAGCGCTGTCATTACCAGCACCTTAATAATAATGAGCTCTAGTCTAAACACTCCACTCTCAGCTCTCCAGTGCTGTTATTACCCTGCACCTTAACAATGAGCACTAAATCTACGCTCAGGGGCACAGGGGGAGAGAGTAGTGCAGGTATGCTTGCATTGCCTCTGCCTCTGTGCAGACTCAGCTCTGCAGATAAATGGAAGGCTTCATTCTCCAGTGATGTCTATCAAGCACCTCCCACAGGTAGATAATGAGATGGCTCAAGCCAGCTTGGGGTTCCCACAAGCTAACAGCATCCCGGCTTGCCTGGGCTGGGTGTAGACTGGTTCCTATATAAGGAACAGGGTGGCTGCTGCATTCTTTACAGCAAGATTCAAGGAGCTCTGCCAGGGTTTGCGTCCAGCTGTGGTCAAGCCAGACAAGGAGGGTGTGAGTATGGTGTGCCAGGCCAGGAATGTGTGCCGTCTCCATAGCTGGGAAAGCAATGCCCTTATAACCGTGATGTTTTTGCATGGTATTTTTTGCAGTTTTACTGTACCATGCTTTTCCTACGGTTATTTTCTGCATTTACCACAGTTTACCAAGGTTTGCCATGTTTATTAATATGCTTTACCTCTCTCTTGAGATTTGAGAGCATCTGATGGCTATATACTGTAGAAAGCTACTGCAGACACCTATGTATTGCATAAACGATTTTTTTAATGAAGAGTTTTAAAGACAGTCTTGTGCAGCACACAACAGATTTCACAATTAGCAGCCATTAAGTTACCCAGACATGCCCAATCAAGCTGTGACGGGTGGCACCCTTATAGAAGGGTTCCACAGTGTCCTGCTTGTGGAGGTTTGCAAACAAATGTGACTGGGGGAAATACAGAAACTTGTCGAGAGGGCACTTTGATTCTGTATGAAGCGGGAAATACCTGATTTACAACTCAGATATCACAGCGACCTTAACACAGCGAGCAGCGAGGGTTCGCTCCTCGCGTACACAGGGCTGTTTGTCATCCTGCCAGTCTTTTGGCTGCTAACACTGGCAGGCGCCCAACCCTGTTCTTAATGACCACAATAATCACCCTTATCTGCAGCTTAATCAGTGTCATATGCTGGCTTATCACGCACACATCTCGGTTAATACACTCTATTTAAGATCAGAGGGAGGGACAGACTGAGAGAGAAAAAGAGAAATAGAGAGAGAGGGTGGAGGGAGAGGAAGGAGGGAGATAGAGAAAAGGGTGGCCTGAGGGAGAATGGAGGGAAAGAGAGGTAGAAAAGAGAAGGGAGAGAGGGGTTTTCTAGAGATGTCTCTGTTCTTTGCTGCTTGTTCATCCTTTATGTTTTATGTATATCAATAATGTATCTAAACTATAGGAACATGTTCCAAGCTGGTGCACTCTCATTTAAAGGTGTGCATGGGGCCCTTTTTCACACCTGAAACAAACTTTGAAAGGTTAGCAAGCCCGTCCCTCCCTCACTGTGTGAGTGGAGAATGTGTTTGTGCACATACTGTAGAAACACAGTGAGCTGCAACAATCTGTCAATCAGTGATTGGATGGTGCATCTATTATTCTCTTTACTGAGTCAGTGTGTGTGTCAGTGTGTGTGCGTGTGTCAGTGTGTGTGTGGCAGTGTGTGTGTGTCAGTGCGTGTGTGACAGTGTGTGTGCGTGTGTGTGTGTGTGTGTGTGTGTGTGTGTGTGTGTGTGTGTGTGTGTGTGTGTGTGTGTGTGTGTGTGTGTGTGTGTGTGTCAGTGTGTGCGTGTGTTAGTGCGTGTGCCAGTGTGTGTGTGACAGTGTGTGTGTGTCAGTGTGTGTGTGTGTGTGTGTGTCAGTGTGTGTGTGTGTGTGTGTGTGTGTGTGTGTGTGTGTGTGTGTGTGTGTGTGTGTGTGTGTGTGTGTGTGTGTGTGTGTGTGTGTCAGTGTGTGTGTCAGTGTGTGTGTGTGTGTGTGTCAGTGTGTGTGTTTGTGTGTGTGTGTGTGTGTGTGTGTGTTCAGTGTGTGTGTGTGTGTGTGTGTATGTGTCAGTGTGGACAGGGTTAATGGCCCGTGGAGGTGCAGGTGGGGCAGGGTTTTATTTATGAGGCAGGATCAGGCTGATGGCACAGTCAGTCAGTCAGGTTCCTTTATTGGAGGGTCCAAAGAGCAGGTTGCTTGACTGGCACTGTTGCCTTGTCACTCCTGTCATCATTAACCAATAATTACTGTCCTTTGCTGAGTTTATGGCTTGTCCTTTGCTGTGTTTATGGCAGCTGATGACTTTATTTTCCACAGGTAGTCCTTGAGCAATCGCGAGAGTGTCCTTAATAAAAGAGCAATAAAACAGAGCGGGCTGTGTGCAGGGCCATCCCTTGCAGACAGGGGGCAGTGTGACCACACCGGTCAGAGCAGCATGGGGAGATCTCTTACACCAGGTGAGTGTATGACAGGCCACTTCTCACAAGGAGAGAGCGATAATCTCAGAGAAACTCAGAGAATCGGCACTGCTAATACAGTGCACCCCTTTCACAAAGCTTTACTCAGGTTATTGGTTACTCCCGAGTTACTATGCATTTACTCTAGTTTACCTAGGCTTTGCCATGCTTTCACTATGCTTCATTATACTTTGCTATGCTTTTACCATGGCAAACTTTTCTAAGGGGTGCTGTGCAGCAGTGCCTTGGGAAAGAGATCTCTTGTAAACAAGGAGGGTTTTTCAAGTGATGTCTGTATGTGTTTAATTATCTCACATTTAACCTGATTTTGAGTATAGCAGCTCCTGTATGCCAGTGTGGCTTTAATCTTGTAATTTACTGCTGCTATCTTGCCAAGTGTCTGGGGGCTTTGATCCTGATTTCAAAAATAAAAGAAACTGCTCAGTATTGTGACTCTGAACTTTTTACGCCCAGCCGTTTCTCTTCTCTGTCCAGAACCACACAACCTTCCCAAAGCCCCCTAAACAGATCATATTATATGAAGATGACGGGTTGCATTAGTTACGGACTGTGGGTTTAAATGGGACCGGTGTACAGTCCTAGGACAATTCCAAAAGTATTTTTTTTGAATTTGCATGCTGTCTTGCTTCTGTTGTCGAATAGGAGGCTGCACTGAAAATGCTGTCTTGCACTAGTTCCTTATAAACGTTTCTCGTGGTAAACTTGCACTGTAGTTTTGCCATTTCCCCAATGTTTTACGCAGAGCAAAGCTCTGCCCTTTTTAAATTGGCAGGGATGGGGTTAATTTCCCCTACCTGCCTGGGTTTATTATGTTCAGGTGGCTGGGGTTGATTAGTTGATTAGGTTAATTAACGATCAATCAGTGCCCAGCCATCTGACATAAAAGGAGGCTTCTTATTTGGGAAGAGGGAGCTGAGGAAGCAGGTTGGTGTTTTGTTGGTTGTGATTTTTCAATTTTCTAAATCCAGTGAAGGCATTGCCCAGCCTGGAAACCTTTATTTTGTACATTTTGCTTTTTTGTCTTTCTTTCTGTGTTTCAATCCTTTTGTTTTGGCCCTTATGCCTTTCTATTTTTGTATATATTTATAATAAAAGTATATTTTTTGAACTGCAGTCTGTCTCTGGGCCTCTATCCACTCACCAGCCTGCCACAGGCGGCCTGGACAATCCCAGCAACACGATGATTCACTCGAAGGCTCTTTCCCAGTGCCTGACTCTTCCGCTCTGCGTTTACCCCTTTGTATGGAAAGCGCAGGGCCACAGTGAGGTGTGAGGCTGGGGGGCTCAGCCTGCCACTCTGTATTTAGCAGGAAACCTCTCCAGATCCCGGTTTGGAGAGCTCTATTTGGAGACACAATAAGTACCAGTTTAGACGGCCTTCCTCCCAGTGTGGTTGCGGCTCGCATTCTCCTCCTTCGCTTTTGTCTGACACACTTTATGCGGAGCTGCCGCCCTCAAATCCTTATTTTCAAATCGCTTATTACCGTAATTATACCTTACCGTTGCAGCCCAACAAAAAACACAGAGCACAAGAAACCTCCCCAGAGTGCTATAAATAACAGAGCAATGGATCACTGTTGAAAAGTGGCTGTGGCCTGCCTTGTGTATATAACTGCGTCTCTCTAAGATCTTAAAGGGGACTCTTTTGATACTATGCCATTTATAGCTCTGTAGCGCACATCACAGGATTTGAATACAGAGGTCAGCTGCAGAAACATATCCATTTTTAACTGTGACCTGAACTCGGTCCCCGAGTCTGCGTCTGCATGTCTTGGGGATTCTTTGGGAATTCCTCTGTGCATGACTCATTTCATTTAGTATGCAAAGTTAAGCTATGATCCCACTTTCTGTAATGGCACCTGTTTCCTATTATCCCTTTGTCGTTGTTTTCATACTGCATGTCCCTCAGACTGGGATATAAACAGCATAGCCCAGATGAAGGGACATTTTTAATCCAACTTAATCTGTGCAGCAGATACAGGTGAGTCCTTCATATTACAGTTTTGAAAGTTTGGGAAAAGGGAAATCCATCAAAATACACATGACTTACCTGATTGGTCAATATAAAAACAGACCCTTGCAGTTTGATTTACTAATTCTCAAAAGGGGCGGGGTTTGATTTACTCATCCACATGGACAGACCAGGGACATCTGCCAAGCAGGTTCAAGGCAAATATGTCTAATCAATAAACATCAGTTCAATTAATGAAGTTGCAACATGTTGTTCTGAGTCTTACAGGTAATGATCAATTCACTGAAACTCGTTCTGTGAGGTCACGCACAGCACTCTCAGTTCAATTCAGATCATGCTGTGGATATGAAGAGGCAGACTGAGAGGAGCTGATGGGTAGATCTGTGACGAGGCCTGGACTGGTTCCAGAGCTCTCAATATAGTCCAGAGAGAGAGAGGGAGCAGAGTGGAGGGGAGAGAGAGAGAGAGCCAAGGGAAGCCTAGCCTGAAAATGAGAGAGAGGCAGGCTGGCTGTGGACGCTACGGTGCAGCAGGCTTTGTCTCTCTGCATCGTTGTTGTTCTCCCTCCACTCGCTAGCCTCTGTGAGCTGCACTGACTGGATGACCAGAGCAGGCGAATGGAGCATGAACTCTGGGGGCCGCTCTCAAAGAGATGAAACCCCCGCACTGGGAAGTGTGGAGCGATGAGGGGAGGAGGGACAGGGCAGGAGAAAGAACTGGACGATCCTCTAATTACACGTGCTGTATTGTGTCTGGCCTGGACAGGTGGAGGCGACTGATTTGTATTAAAATCCTGCCGTGAAGGAACAGGAAGCGGGATGCTTATATAATGTTAGCCCTGTAAACTGGGTCAGCAACGTGCTTCCTTACCACACCAATACACCAGGGCTGATTTATCACCTATTACTCATAAGACATTTGTATTTGTTTCTGTTACAAAATATAGTATATGAAAAAACAAATAAACCTCCAAGTTCCTTACCCACTGGACCACACTGCCTCCTTCTCAGTCCCTCGCTCTAACCACTAGACCATACTGCCTCCCTCCCAGTCACTCAGCTCTAAACATTAGACCACACTGCCTCCTTCCCAGTCCCTCAGCTCTAACCACTAGACCATACTGCCTCCCTCCCAGTCACTCAGCTCTAACCACTAGACCACACTGCCTCCTTCCCAGTCACTCAGCTCTAACCACTAGACCACACTGCCTCCTTCCCAGTCCCTCACTCTAAACACTAGACCACACTGCCTCCCTCCCAGTCTCTCAGCTTTAACCACTAGACCACACTGCCTCCCTCCCAGTCTCTCAGCTTTAACCACTAGACCACACTGCCTCCCTACTAGTCCCTCAGCTCTAGCCACTAGACGACTTATTAAAGCCTCTGCTTGGGGTATATGGTGTGTGATCCAAGTGCTCCTGTTAGCTCCTGAGTACACATGGCACTAAATAATAAAATGAAATATCTTTGTGAAACTCCACCCATGGCTTATCTCCAAGCTCCATGGGTGTTCCTGTGCTAGTGTTAACAGTCTGGGTCAATGCCGTTGAGCAGAGCTCTGAATGGCAGCAGGATTCTTACTTGCTTTTGGGATTACTGTAGGTCCAGGGGCTCCGTCCTTGTCTGCGCACACTGAGATACTTGGTATCTCTGTAACGGGGACACTGGGCTGAGGATGGGCTGCAGGTGACCGCAGTTTGGTGGCGTTGAGGGCTAACCTGGACGTGTGTGTGTGTGTGTGTGTGTGTGTGTTTGGGTTGGGAAAGGGGTCTATTTCAATTATATAAATGACAGCCGATTTGCTTATATCCGCTAATTAACTCTGTAATAATCCCTCTGGTGTCTTCCCCTAAAGCCGATCTGTTGACCTACATATTCCTACATCACTGCACACAGTACAAATGCAGTAAAATGAGGTTTGCTGAAAATCAGGCAAGCCTATGATGGTGGTGCTTGCCCTGTTTGGATGTCGCAGTACTGGTAACAGTTACACAGGGTTCACATTACAACACAATACCAGGAATCACATCTTACAAAAGTAAAATAAAAAATGAAATCACACAAACTAAACCCCCAGATTGACTTCATTATTTGAACAATTCCAAGAATAATATCACTCATACTAGCTCTTGCTCTTTTGTTTAAAAAATAATAAACCAGTACGGGCCGTGCTGATTCGGAATAACAAAGGGTGTTGAAATGGTCTTGAGCCCACGTGGTGATGACGGCACGCTGTAGCTGCATGTTTTCTAAGCAAAGCATATGAGTCTCATTAGCACAACAAAGCCTGTATACATGGGATCTCCGACTGAAAAGTCAAGTGAGCGTGGGCACGGTGCATCATTTACATGAAGGAAAGCAGGCATCTGATCCAGTACACACAAACCAGAGCTATTGAGGGACTGAGTGGCACACAGGCAGGGAAACGGAGGCTACACGCCATTCACTTTTTCAAATTAAAAATGTTAATAAATTACAGAACACAGTGTTAAATTGAATGACTGCAAATCTGGAATTTGCATAAAGCTGCCAGTAAAAAAAAAAAAAAAAAAAAACAGCCTTTTACTGTTCCGCATTTGTATTTTCTATGAAATATGAGAAGCATTAAATTGAATGACTGAGAATCTGTTGCTTTGAAACACGCATTTGAAATTTTAGTTGTCAACATGTTGCAAATCGTTGCCAGTAAACTGAAGAGCAACCTTTAAACAATGGGCAGGGACTCCTTAAGCAAACAAAGTCAAATACAAATGAAAAACATCAGTACTAATGCAGACAACCACTGGGGAGTAAGCAGCACTTCATATTAGCAATAGAGCCCAGAGCACTCCAAAAAGCACCCGGCTCGTGAATTTTACACTAAAAAATCAGTACAATTCTGGATAATGCATGCACAGAAAACATGAACAATGCAAACTGACAAATGTGTAGAAAAGTACCAATCTGTTACTGTAACTGCACAAGGTTCTAAACACTAGTAAAGTGTGACTCTTTAAGTGTCCTTTGTTTCAACTGTGGAGCATCGCTGCTCCGGTTTTATTTAGTTCTGGTGTAAATCCATTTTTGGAGGTACACCTTTTTTCAGTCAAACTGGGGGCCTCTGCTCCCTGCTAGAGGTCTTTTTGATTATTCACCTATTGGGGTCCTCTTGTTGCTGCACTGATCTGGCTGCACAGTGCAAGCAATGTCGCATGTATGTTTTCTTTAAAGTAACTTTTACAAAAATTGAACCAAACAATAGATTTGTGTGTAACAATGTGACAGTGTTTATATTTGGTGTTTAAAGACGTTCTTCAATTAAATTATTGTATGCAGCTGTTAAAATGTTTTTTTTTTTGGTAAAGTCATTGTATGATTAAAACAGTTGGGTAAAAATGAAATGTATTACATATTGAACAGTTACTATTTTACTATTTTGAGAGGGTGGCAGACAACCCCCCTTCATTGTTGATATGCAAAGTGAAGTTTGTAAGACTGTAAGAACATTTTGAATATTTTCCCTTATGCTGTAATAGAGTGTTGTATTAAAAATAGGAGTTTATTTTAAACCACTATTTCATTTCAAGCACAACTGCTGTGCAAATAAAAGCCACCTTCTCTTATCCACATCACTATGAATCTGTAGGTTCTTGTTTTTTTCTAGTAATAACTGTTAATAATTACAACCAGAGGCATTCCCCCATACAGGGCTTGCAGAATTCAGCACACACTTTTCAGTGCTGAACAGAATGTAATATTATCATTATTTTTTTAAAATGTAATATTAAAAGTTTTTCTATGTAATATGAAGTTGTTTTTTTTTTTAAACTTAGTGCTTCATGATAAACTAAAAGTAATAAAGTATTTCTTTAAAACTCAACATGAAAAACAAACAAAGCACTATATGCCATATTCACAATCAATACATCTCTAAGGGAACTCGTTTGGCAGGAAGTGTCCACAACGTGGTGCATTGTGGAAACTGTAGTTCCTTAACAGAGACTTTGCACAGCAAGTATGCAAAGCAAAAATAAAAGTACATCCATCCAGTGGAGTATTTTGGGAAAGGTTTCTAGCCAGGGCTGGTTAGGAAATGTCAATCTGAAAGTTCAAAATTTTTTCTTTGATCCCCATTTTAGAGTAAGCTGTTCTGTACTGTATGCAATGTTTTTGCCAGATATGATGAATTCTACCCAGCATGTACATTATATTTACAGTAAACAGGCAGCTTTCACAATGGTTTGTTCTTTAAATTCTTCTTTAAATGTGTACCTATATATCATTTACAATGTGCATACCTGTTCTCTCTCCCTCCTCTCCCCCTTTACTCCCCGTCTCTGAGCATGAAGCAGATGCCAGCGTTCAGCTTTGTATCCTCTGGGAGCTGACAGGATCATACTGCTTTATAATTAATGTAATTTGTAGAATTATCTATTATGAAAGTTCTAACTCTGGTGCAAGATGTTTCTGCAAGAAGACAAAAATACAAATAAAAATGAGAACAACTTGGTTGCGAGTGGAGCAGCATCACACTGTGACATGCAGAGTGCCCACAGCACTGCAGATTGGAGCAGCAACATTCTGTGGCATGCAGAGTGCCCAGAGCATACTGAGAACTGTTTCAGAACTCTCAATAACAGAACTGTGAGTAACAGAACTCTCAATAACAGAACTGTGAGTAACAGAACTCTCAATAACAGAACTCTCAATAACAGAACTGTGAGTAACAGAACTGTGAGTAACAGAACTCTCAATAACAGAACTGTGAGTAACAGAACTCTCAATAACAGAACTCTCAATAACAGAACTGTGAGTAACAGAACTCTCAATAACAGAACTGGGAGTAACAGAACTCTGAGTAACAGAACTCAATAACAGAACTGTGAGTAACAGAACTGTGAGTAACAGAACTGTGAGTAACAGAACTCTCAATAACAGAACTGTGAGTAACAGAACTCTCAATAATAGAACTGTGAGTAACAGAACTCTCAATAACAGAACTGGGAGTAACAGAACTGTGAGTAACAGAACTCTCAATAACAGAACTGGGAGTAACAGAACTGTGAGTAACAGAACTCTCAATAACAGAACTGTGAGTAACAGAACTCTCAATAACAGAACTGTGAGTAACAGAACTCTCAATAACAGAACTGTGAGTAACAGAACTCTCAATAATAGAACTGTGAGTAACAGAACTCTCAATAATAGAACTGTGAGTAACAGAACTCTCAATAACAGAACTGGGAGTAACAGAACTGTGAGTAACAGAACTCTCAATAACAGAACTGGGAGTAACAGAACTGTGAGTAACAGAACTCTCAATAACAGAACTGGGAGTAACAGAACTGTGAGTAACATAACTCTCAATAACAGAACTGGGAGTAACAGAACTGGGAGTAACAGAACTCTCAATAACAGAACTGGGAGTAACAGAACTCTCAATAACAGAACTGGGAGTAACAGAACTCTCAATAACAGTTTGCATGTCAGGAGTCTGTTTTGGGTACCTGTGTCCTGGTGACAGACCTATTACTGCGTCTGTCAACTTTTTTGGTAGGGATTTTCCTTCCTGGTACCCAAAAACACTAATAGCTGTCACAAACTCTCAATGCTAATTTGAGGGCTTCTGTATCATGCCAAACAGTTTCTTTTCCAAGGAACCCCGCACACCGCAAGTGTGCATCTTAACCACTATGGACAAGAGCCAGGCTCATCTGCATTCATGGTTATAGAGCTTTTAACCTCCTCTCTCATCCCACAACACTGCCTGTTACACTAACATCATATAAACCTCAAGACATTCTTACTAAATCATAGATTACACTGATACACAGAGAGGCAAATACACAAGGCATTGGACATGCTCTGAACCCCCGGGCAAGGGAAACTAGCTGGAAGTATAAAAGAAGGCAAATGCTTTGATTAAAAAAACAAACTATCATTAGTTTGAGTTATAGGGAATGAGAGGGTGGTTTGATGATTGACAGGGAGCGAGGCTAGATCAATAGGGCCTTCTGTCACAATGACAGGCTTTATTGACACACTGCACCAAGAAACTGGAGCAGACAGGCAGGCAGCCGCAGAGTGATCGGTAGACAGACAGAACTACACCACAGACATTCACTCAGTGCACAAAGGAAACCAGCCAGGCATGCACAACTATGGGGGCTTGATTACGAATTACACATCACAGACATTTACACATGACACAAAGGGCACTGAAAAGACAAGTTGACAGACCGACAGACATGCGCCACTGAAATGACTGACTGGGAGGAGGCTGGCAGACTGACTGGGAGGAGGCTGGCAGTTGACAGTGAACGAGTGGCAAGGTTTGAAAGTTTTACAGAGTTTGAAAATCAACAACCACTGAAAACAACATCAGTCAAACCCCCTTACTCTCCATGTCTCAAGACTGACACCTGGCCTGAAGGGACCAAGATTTGATTAAGGGGGTGAGGGAGAGAGCAGTTCAGTCTACATGCCTCAAGCCTGCCCTGTAGTGAACAGTACCTGTTCTGAGGGTAACACTTTGGTTTAGATATCTGTTATAAGTGATTATAAACAATCTATAAACATGATATTTATTATGCTATTAACAATTATAGAATATTATTAAAATGATAAGTCTATTATATACACTTTTGTATTTTTTTTTTAATGTTCTATTGTTTATAATCACTTATAACAGATCCCTAAACTGAAGTGTTACCGTGATTAGTACCCGTGTGATGAGAGCAGCAGAACCCACCTGACACAGGCCCCCAGCAGCCAGCCTGATCGGTGTGACTTTGTCTCTGATTACAACAGTCCAAATGAGAGGTTTCCTGACCCACAGCCAGCCCATTGCGCCACCCATCGCGGGATTTCAATTCGATGCTGAACTTCTCTCCTCACAGAGTGATTCTTAATGGCTCAGGGACTGAAACAAGTGCTGTGCTGTAAACCGCAGCTGACCGGTGATATTGACGTCTGAGATATGCGCTGATAAGATAAGAGCTGGCAAGCGCTATAAACTGGGGATTCTGCGTCCGCACTTTGTCGTTTCTTGGAAATAAAAAAAAATAAATTAATTTGTGGAATGCCTAAAAAGGGTCTGGAGTCACTCCAAGCTCTAATCCCACCGAAGGGGCGCATTATTTGAGCATGCCTGGACCCAGAATCATCCTCTGCTATCTCGCCCTGACAATTAACAAATTCAATTACACATTACATTAAAATTCACATTGCCAAACCAAAATAATATAATAACGATGTGCGTGACCGTACATCACCAGGACAATTCTGTCTATGAGTGAGTGAGGGTTACCTGCCCAAACCCGGTCATTGTGGGCTAAGGAGTACTACAAATAAACTAATACAATGAATGACTGTTTCATTTGAAGGCACATTGTGCCAGAACACCCCTAACCACAAGCCAGACCGGCTCTTGTTTTGGACCTAAAAGTTACCCCATTGGAGCCAAATGAAATATCCCATGTCTTTTAATAATTATCACAGAGAGAGCTGATTTTCAAAACAAAAAATATATATTTTGGGGTGGGTTATAAAAGTTCCAATGTCCAATTTAATACTTACCCAAGAGAGAAGAGAAAAATAAATAAGTATATTGATACTTATACTGATTCCTAAATTAATTAATTATTCAAAAATGCAACTATGTGGTGAACTAAATCCATACTGATATACAATTATATATTATATCTATATAATCGACCTACTTTCATATATATATATTATATATCTATATAAACTTATATATCTAATATATATCTTATATATATATAGTAACCCAGCATGTGATCAGTAAACAAAAATTAAGGATTATAAACCCCCGACGTCAAATTTAAAACCCTAGAGAAATATGCATCTTGTTTCTCTCAAGCCTTGACTGCTTTGACATGTTCTTCGATTAAATTATAAACAAGCAGCCTGCTTGATGGTGAGGCTGGAGCCACTAATTCCCCTAATTGTTTGCAGTTGTCTGGGCTGCAGAAGGCCGCCCCTGTTAAAAAGTCAGTGATTACAGGTCTAAAGACTTCCTTTGTGTGTTTATTCAGCAGATAGGGTTCAAACGCTCACATTAGTTAAATTATAGATTTGGGTTGCACTGGGAAGACCCGACGAGCGCTGAACAGCATCACTGGCAGCACAGCCCCGGGGTACCATTGTCTCATAAACATTTCAGATGGTGTGTGATTCGCGCCGGAACAGGGGATCTTACCACTCGCTCTGTTTTCTCTCCCTCTGTGGAGAGATTCAGGCACGGCGGTAGAGGGGTGCATTGAGAAACAGACAGTCACTGACGTGAAAAACATACACGGCCCCCCTATTTCAATTAAATCCTTTATTTAACCTCTTAAGTCATTTGAGAACACATTCTTATTTTCAATTATATGCCAGTTTTGCAACGCTACCGTATTGGTTTTACCTTTCTATTATTTTTGTTTTTGATAAAAATGTTTTTTTTTTTTTTTTTTTTTGTTTTCTAATGTTGCTAAGCTGCCCTCCCCCTCTTTAATGTGAAAATGATTCGCTTTTAAGGTGATGTGGAACTCTAAAACTATCTTCAGAAAGCTCGAGTGTTTTCCCTCGGGTTCTGTTTAATTTTGATACACCGGGGTGCAGTGCTCCTTCCGTCCTCTTTTGCAGTGCTGTCACAGATGACATGTTTTTGTCGATTTGCTCCATTGACAGCCTCTGGATTGCTGGGATGGAAATAAGACTCATATTGCATAACAGTTTCAACCCTTCCAGGTTTTACTATGAGCTTGATTAGGCACAGTGTACAGGTAACAAGCTCAGGTGTGTCCTGTTAAACATAGTAAAACTAGAAATGGACCAGACTGCTATTCAATCATTTTTTTTTATTTCCATCCCTGGAATAAAACCTTTATTTCAATGTATTATTATTATTATTATTATTATTATTATTATTATTATTATTATTATTAATTTATTTATGTATGTCTTTATTTATTTATGTCTCAATGTAGCTCTCTTGGCATTAATAACTAGATGGGAAAAACGCTTTTTTTTCGAGTTCTGGGAAGCTAGCTAGATAAATCTGGAATGCGGGTTTTAAACTCGCAAACTGTCACGCGTGGACACAAGAAACAGCCCTCATTTCTCTGACTGCACTGTTTTCATTTGCAGTGTGGGAGAACAGAAAGGTTTACTGGCGCTGTCAACTTTGCTGGCAACAAAAATGATTATAAAGAATGCAGCAGCAAAGAAAATCCTGCCCTATTAAAGAAAATTAAAGAACAATAGCGTTTAATTGTTGCAGATTAAAACAAGAACAAGCGGGGAGGCTGGGGCTAGGAGTGCTGATGTAATGGAAGAGGCGGAGCTATCAAACTTGGTAATAGGATTCTTTAGTGTCCCATAAAGCCTTGTTGAATCGGGTTCCCCAACAGAAACACAAGAAAAAAACGTTCTTTTTTATATAGGGGAAACCTCAAAAGAATTAACAATTCGAATTTGTGAACATAGGAGCGCAATAAGACGCAAAGATCGAACCAACCCTGTATCTGATCATAATATTACTGCCTTTTTTATTTTGGCATTGAGCGATCTGGTGTGAAATAAAAGAGGTAGAGATGTTTGAATTTACGTAAATCTCGAGAAACAAATTTGATTCACTTTTTGGACACCTTAACACCAAAGGATCTTAATCTGGAAATGTTTATTTAATTATTGTTTCTTCTTGTTGTGATAGGTCATATTTTACTGTGCTCAAGGGTTTCTAAATGAATTGAAGAACATCCCACAGCAATCTATACAGAGGCTGATCAAGTCTATGCGTCAACGCTGCCAGGATTGTGTTAATGCTCAGGGAGGTCATACCCGATAATAACTTTACAATGTTTTCATTTTGACAGTGTGTCACGTTTCAAAAAACTTACCATGATTCTTTGATCTGTATTTTTGTTCACATTTTCTGTGATTTTGTTTGATAGCTAACATATTTGATTATATCCATTAGACCTGAGTGCTGCGTTTCCCTTGTGCATCAGTATATATATATATATATATATATATATATATATATATATATATATATATATATATATATATATATATATATGTAGGTAGGCAGGTGGTGCCAGCGGTGTTGAAAGGTCCCATTGTCCCATTGTTTGAACGGAACGAGGAAGGATGGTTAGTGCTGGGCGTTTAGTATTATCAGACACTCCAAGACTGGTAAAGACTGGAGAAGAATTAAACAAAACAACAACCAGTTAAAATGACTTTTGAATCTACCTACTCTATCATACATCTATGAATGTGTTAAAAACCATGTTACAAACAACTTAAAGTGCAACACCTTCACAGATATTTTATAAATTGAAACTGAAGTGAGCTTGATTTCCTTGTGCAGGTGAAAGATCTGGGCTCCTCTTCAATTAGTGGCGTGCACAGAGCAGACAGGAGTTAACATCTCATTTGATGGATGGCCTGTTCACAGTGCCCCCTGGTGGGAGTAGTGCTGGCCAGCACTGACCCCTCTCAGCTCTCTGACCCCTCTTCCTCTCGCCCCCCTCTCTCTGCCCTTTCCCCTCTCCTCTCCATGTCTGCAGCAGCAGCAGATGACACTGAAAGCTGACTATCAGTTAATAATCGCTGCGCTGGTTAGCTATCTATTTATTTTATTAGTAATTATTGTGAAAGAGTGTCAAAGAGGGAGGAATGAAGAATAAACACACGCCTCGGCCAAAGTCTAATTCGGAGAGGCTTTATTTTTCTTCATGCCTGAATGATTCTTGCACATTTCTCCAAAGTTCATAATTAACTGATAATTAGCTGGTCTCATCAGGACACCCTGCCTGCAGTCAGAGCTGTAAACAGAAGAGCAGCACCAACACCCTGCTAGACTGCTTATCAGCTCCATCAGCTAATCTTTATTATCAAAGGCTGGGTCTCCTGCTGCATGCACACACATGACTTGCTTTTATCATCCCACCTGCAAACACACAGATCAGCGTCTTTCAGATGAGAACAAACCATTCATCCCAGTGGCGCTCACTTTAACCCCTTCGCCGCAGGGCTGAGGAGGAGGGGAACTGAGGCAGGATACCCTCGCACCCCAGACCCCCTGCCCCCTCTCCTGAGTTGGCTGTCCACTCCTCCACCCTTTCCTCCACCCTTTGCTCTCTGCTCTGGCTGTCTCTGAGACTGTGGGTGTCATCCTGATCAACTCTCGTATTGCCCTGTTGAAATACACATCATAACTTCAGCTGCGCATTGGTTTTAAGAGGCTCCCAAGTCCACCTTAAAAGGGGCCCTACTGTGAGCTTGAGGGTTTGAAAGCAAACACTCCCGCTCTGCCTTTCCTTCACTGTAAACAGTGCTTGAACACAAGTGAAGTGGGTTATTACCGAAGCCCAAGCAATCAAGACCCATCACCCCCATGAGATTACTCCTCAAATCAAACACAAGGGGAATGCTGCTCATTAATAAAGATCTGAGAGCTAACGACCTTCATGATTACTCACCTATCCAAACAGGGGCGTGACTCCCAACCCATTAAAAAACTCGACTCAGCTTCTCCTCAGCTGCCATTAAACACCCATCAAGCTGTAAACCCCTGTCTTCTCGTTCCTAACTTCCTTTACTCTCCCTACTCGCATGGCAACGCCTCAGCGCATTTCAAACGCCATAACCCTGCAGAAAAGTTTACTGTAATAAAGCATAGTTAAAGCATAGATAAGCATTGTAAAGAACAGAGCAGTATGGGAAAGCAGATATAAAAACAGGGTAACCTATAGTAAATACATAGTATAACCATGGAAAAAGCATGAGGTAAACTGCAAAATGAATTTACC
The DNA here is from genome assembly GCF_017654505.1 of Polyodon spathula. Classification (NCBI taxonomy): domain Eukaryota; kingdom Metazoa; phylum Chordata; class Actinopteri; order Acipenseriformes; family Polyodontidae; genus Polyodon; species Polyodon spathula. Next base: position 44,638,776 of record NC_054543.1, read on the forward strand.
ACGGTAAACTTTGTACTGCAGTTGTGTGGCACAGGCAACTCAATTTGTATCACGTGGCAGTGAACAATTCAGTCCATTACAGAGCTACAGAAAAACATGAGCTATCCTGAGCCACCAAATGTGGAGGGGGTTTGAGGACCTGCCTGAATACAGGTCTATAGAAAGATGCTATCGTGGTATCTATACAGCAGGTGATATGAGTGGAATGGGCACAGAGGCTGAAGGAATGTTATCAGCCAGACGATCGGACCCTGTGGAGCCACAGAGAGCAGCCTGCACACCTCTGGACAGTGATCTCTAATTAAGCATGCTGCATCTGCAAAGAGGGCCTTTCTATAGTGCAGGTGTGCTAATACATAACACTGTCATGCTGAGCAAGAACACACACACTGACACTCACTGACACACAGAAAAGAGAAGAGTAACGCAGTGACACGCACACACACTCACTGACACACACACACACACACACACACACACACACACACACACACACACTGACACAGACACACAGAGACAACACAATGACACACACACACACACACACACACACACTGACACAAACAAGAGAAGAGTAACACAGTGACACACACACACACACACACACACACACACACACACACACACACACACACTCATTGACTCACAGATAAGACAAGAGTAACTCAGTGACACACACACACTGACACATGGACAAAAACAAATAATGACACACAAGCGACCACAGACACAGTGACACACTCTATAACAACCACACACACACACACACGCACACACACACTGACGAATAGAGGGACAGGCACAGTAAAAATCAGCAGTGAAGTTATATGGACATACTGTAGCTGTGCAGATTGACTACAGTTAAATAAAGTTTGAGGAGCTAGCCTACAGTGACGGAGACTGGCTGATCATCCCTAGCTATTGGGGGTGTTTCACTGTTAGAGTGTGTGTCCGTGTCTGTGTGTGTACGCTGGGGTATGACAGGATGCGATTAGCTGGGCTGTCAGTCTGAGATACCTAGTTCGCTCGCATGCTATCCGCCTTTGTTTTCCTGTAAACAACAAATAATTGCAGCAGATTAAAATTTCATAACTGCCGAGCACTTAGTTCACCCTTCCTTGAACAACTGGCTGTTGCACTTCAGGATCTAGAATTGGGGCAGTGAGAGAGAGAGAGAGAGAGAGAGAGAGAGAGAGAGAGAGAGAGAGAGAGAGAGAGAGAGAGAGAGAGAGATACATACAGCAGACCCACATTTCCCTCGAGGATTCCCATCCATGGCATGCTGAGTTTGGATGCGTTTACACTTCCTGTTTAAATACTTAGAAGGTCTGTACCTAGAAGAAGAAGAGAGAGAGGGAGTTCAAGAGAGCAAGGAAGAGGGGGAGAGAAGACCGATAGTGTAAGAGACAGAGAAAGAATGAAAAGCACACCTGTGCCACGCTGCCTGGGACCTCACACTCTAGAGTACAGATAGCAGCACAGATAGCATCTCATTGTAGTGCAGCAGCTCAGCACTGCTCAAGTAACTGAGTCTGCTGTGTGGATACGGGCTGCCTCTCAGACACCAAGTACTAAATAAAATTCAACAAGCTGACCTCTGCTTTAAGAAATAAAATCAAATAAACTGCTCAGTATGGCCCCTGCTGCCCTGCCCCTGACAGCCTGTGGTGAGAGTCGTAGACTCTTATTGCCCACTGGCTGCTGGGTGTAATTTCTCTGCATTGAATGGTTTGCGGGCCGAAGGCTTTTGTTTCAAGCCACCCTGTACATGCAGAAGCCCTTTTAAAAACGAAGTCAAGAAAAGACAAGAAGCCCTTGTGCATGCAGAGGGTGGAAGTGCATGGGGTAAAGAGAGGCTTGATCTCAGATATCACCAGGACCTGAGAACTTTAATGATACTGAAGTGAAGCTAAGTGCTGTCCTCTGTAAGGGTACAGCACTCTGCTGGGTTTTCTGTTTAAAAAGCACATTTTAGCATAAATGATAAACTTGAATAAAACACATAAGAGATTTGAGAACTTGCCAGCCATCAACTAATTCTGCATAATTAAAGACAATGCGGTCTACCCAAAATTAAAAGTAAAAAAAAAAAAAGAAAAAAGAGAAGACACCAAAGTACTGTGCTGGTTTTGGCGCCTCACAGCAGGTCTGTACCCAGGAAGTTCCAGGTTGTGTATTCGGCTGGGCCACCATAGACCTGTACAGAAGACATTACGTTTGGTTTAGTCTCAATTAAAGGGCAGTACCTGGGCAACAGTGTGGATGCTGTCCCAGAGGAAAGCACCTTAATGAGCACCCAACACCCCTTCATACCCTGCAGCACAGCAGAAGTTCCCAGGATGAGGTCACCCATCCGAGCATGATACAGTCCCATTCAGAGACCTGAGCACATCACTTCACAATCAATCCAAGAAAAAGAATGAGCCCTGACCAGGCCTGACCCTGCTGATGCTGCTTATCCTTCTGAGACCTGAGCACATCACAATCCAAGAAGAAATGCTTGTGCCGACTTTTCCCATCTATTAACCAAGTGGTTTTCCAGAGCCTGATTAGTATTACTCTTCGCCTACCTTGCTTAAGGTAATGTTAAGTAGTGAAAGCTTAGTGCTTATCAGGGTTTGTGAGATGAACTGTAAGTCTGTGAATCCATTAGAACACCCTGTGCAAAGGCTTTATGCGTGCAGCAGGTGGTGAACTCTACAGGTGGACTCAGAGTCCAGCACACTGGCACCACAGGGGCCTCAGCTTGATTAACCCATGACCTAGAAAAGCTGTATGCTGGGAGACCGCCTGAGCCCATTGGACAGGGATTTGAGATGCAAGTTAAGCTCCTGTCCAACACATCCTGGCTAATGATTGGACCCGAGTTAGTAAAGACTTTCCTGTTCTCTGACATGGGTTAATATTGCATGCTTGACACATAATAAAACAGATTAATCAATAACACCAAAGTGTTACATTACGACTGTCTTTGCTTTCTTAAGGAGTTTTAAGTGACCTTTGCCTTTATCTTTTATTTAAAGAAAATTGTCAGGCATTAGGGCAAACAGTTCCACTTTTCAGGTTCCTATTTTTCTAAGATACGATGCCATAAGAAGCGTCGAAATGTCATCAAAGGGAGTGATGAAAGATGTAACACCCAAACTTTAAAACCATACAGAAATGCAAAAAGAAGGCTGCTCCGACACAGAGATTGTGGTCTTTACACCAGCCTCTCTATTGGGAAGTATTGGGACAGATGATTAATAGCTGAAAGCCTGGTGGTGGGGCTTCAGTCCTCTCTCGCAGGATACCTTGGTATCCTTGAACAGATTATAGTCCTGTCGTCACATACACAAAAACAGAAATGCAAGAGATTTTGGTAGCGCTTTGGTTTAAGGATCCTATATAAAGAGTCAATAAAGCATGGGTAAATGTGTTATGAATAGGGCATCTATTTTCAGTTTTTATTCATTTCCTTTATCGGTGCTTATTTTCGATCTATTTTCTAATTTTATGTAAATTTTATGCATACTGTATGAAATTATTATTAATGCTTGAGTGCTTGTTCTGTCTCAAGTAGTACAACAGCACTTGCACACTTGAGTTGTACCGTCTTTCCTTTGCTGTCTTCCACAATGAAATGTTTGTGTGTAGGCATTACACACTATCTAACTGTAATAAAGCTTTAAGTCCTGAGAACAAGCCTTCTAATTGTAATCTCATTTTAAGTGTAATTTGCTGCCACTCAGTAGTTTGGGTGAGTTTAAAGTATTCAGAAGAAATCAATGATTGATAAAAGTCAGGAAGGAGGGTCATAGCCCGGCTGCACTGGGAAAGGTGTTTTGTTTTTGTTTTTTAAATGGGAAAGGGGTGTAGTCAGTGTGAACAGATTAACCATTTCCAGTGTTGCGGTGTTTATTGGCTATTCACTGATTTCATTTTTCTTTGTATCAGGTGTGCTAGATCGTTTTTTATCAGAAAAGCCCTAGTTAGAAAGGATGCAATTAACAACATGATTCATAATAACAGACTGTAGCAATCTTACATACATCATGTATTAGAAATCATATAACTACTTTCTTAACATTACAAGCTTTACATTAGTAATGAGTAACACTGTGCTTTCAATAATTATCATCAGACGTATAATAAAATCTTTTAAAGATGGTTTATAACGGATCCTTAAATTAAAAGTGTAAACTGAGACACATTATTAAGCTGAATATTATACCTTTATGGCCTGTACATGACCCCACAAAAATGAACATGTCTCAATGCTAATGGCATGTTCCCGCTAGTGTATAATATAAGCACAATAGCAGCTATAATAAAGGGGTGCCCCATTGCTTTTTATTTTATTTCAGCACACACAGTGGGAGCTGTGAGTAAATTGGCAGACAAGCTTTTAAGTTAAATACTCATTTGATAGCTGCAGGCTCAGAGCTCACATTGAACCACACATTAGCACAATTAGCCAATTTAAAACACTTTAAACGACACATTACATTATGCAAAGAATTCCAGTGAGCCTGTAGTGAAAAACTCTTGGAACCGTGTACTAACCATTGACATAAAGCCAGGGGGATAGCAGAGCTGCTCATGCCAATGACCTGAAGAATCGATATCCTTGATAAAGTTCCCCTTGTCTGTGTCAGTGAGAGGCCGATCTCCTTGATAAGTGTGAACCTCAAAGCATTCACAAAAGCTTTGGCTTGGAGATGATGTTATATTGGTAGCTTTATTCTCTTGGAACAGATAGGTTCGACTGGCTTCCGTCAGTCTTTGGCATGTACCTGGTGCAATCCATGCCTTGGAAACCATCCAGACTAATCACCCATGATGCACTGCTCAGCTGTGTTGTGCTGTAGAAGGCTGTGACAACTCTGTGGACATTAAAGAGGAGGAGTCTTCTTACCAGTGCCATGGATACATTCCAAAGCATTCTAGACTGGCTAAACTGCTGCGGCTGATGCTAAGAGGTTTTCAACTGTCCACTAGTCAGGGATATTTAGGACACTCCCAGACCTCCACAGATCTCCTCTGTGTTGGATCTCTCCTCAGAGAGAGCGCTCCGGGCTGGACTTTGTGTTGGTTTTGGAGCACTGGCATCTCTGGTTGCCCTCTTTACATACAATCCCAAGTGGAAAGGAAACCTGCTAACTGGTAGTCTAACCAGAGACACACAAATGACAGCTTGGGAAACTTCTAGAAACACGCTTTGCTCACAGATTGTTTCTGAGAAGTAACAGGGGTTTCATTGTAGCCTCCTAGCATCTTAACAGAAGTGTAGGGTAGCTGTGAGGGGAAGCTGTGTTTGCATCTTGTCTTTCCTGGTTGAGCAAATGCTAGTGGAACATTTCTGTGTATACTTCATAAAGTATTCATTAGAGCTGAATTAGGCTATTTATAAGTGAGGAATAATTATCACTATGTGTTATTGTGCTGAACTTCTTTTGCTGTTTGCTTTTCTCAAGGTATGCAGATCTATCAAAAAGTATTATGCTCATTGGGCTGAATATAGCACAGGAAGTTGTTTGCTACCAGGAAGCAACAGCAACAGTAAAATAAACTAGAAAAGATCCCTGTAAGGTCTTCAGCACTTGACTTGTCGTAATATTGCTAACACTGTAAGAGGTGGCAACATTAATATTAAAGACCTGGCTATCTATACAGTGAAACAGTCAAGGGACCAAAAACAAAATGCGACCTTAGAGATGGCTTTAATATTCATGGTCTGTTAACACTGAAGTCAATGGAATTGGGACTGTAAAAATACAACCCTAACTGGGCTCGCTTTTCTACTGAGGGGGCTCGCTGTGGCATCCTGTTTATCATAACAAGAGCTGTTTCAGGCTAGTCTCTGCTGGATGTGATATTGATCAGATTTACGGTGTAATAGCAGGCCAATTCCAGGAGGAAGCGCTGTCTATCAGACCAGACTCTGCCCGCACACAGGCTCCCTCTGCTAGTCACTTGTGATCTGGGAATTCAGAAGCCACCTGATCACAGTCAGATGCTGCAGTCCTGGCTCAGTGCAGATCAAATTAATACAGAGCGAGAGCGGCGTTATTGGTGTGTGCGTGAGTGTGTTCACTGTATTGTGCACACATCAAAGACTGCATATATCAGTCACTCTGAGGGTGAGTGTTGGGACATGGGAAGGATATTTAGATTAGGGCATATGAAAATGGGATGACTCACAAACATAGAACAGTTTCTCAGTTCTTGCTCTTCGTTTGATGGAAGCTGTGAACTATGATAATACTTGTGTGGTACCAATGGAGGTGGCTCCCATTCAGATTTGCCCATTACCCACATTGAGTACTTCAGTTTCATGCTAAATTCTTCTGTTGTAATACAATGCATTGACCTAAAACCTAAAAACAACTGTGTAAGTTGGGTACATTGCGCTTGCTTCACAGTAATGTTTAAACTTACTTTTTGTGAAGCGTGACGTACATATCCAGCTTCTGGGCCAGGACTCTCTTGTAAATGAGACCTTTGTCTGTACTGTCAAGCAAAGCTGATGAACTTATTTCTTTTTTAGAGCGTGGCAAACATATTTCAAAGACACGTCTAATTTAGCTTTCTGTATCGCGTTTCCAGACCGGAGTGTGCAGTACACAAGAATCACTTTTTCATGGAACGTCTGGTCTTTTGCAGAGGAAACAAATTTGTTACAAAGACACCTTAGGTGCACTTAAGCAGCCTTTAAATTAGCACCTGGAGCTGTTTATTCCTAGGTTTGCATCATAATCATTTTTTTCTCTCCCGGAGCAAAAGTTTTAAAAACAATTTCACTGAATTTGTTTGAATTTCTTTTTTTTTTTTTTTGCCCGTAAATGAACAGTTTTGAATGTGTGGTTGTCCCGATCCATAATAAACTATAAAACTGTATTACGGAGACTCTTGTTTGTCAGCAGAATGGAGCGGTGGGGTTCACTGTTTGTCCAGGAATGGACATCATAGTAAGGTGTAGTTAAGCCTAGTAAGAGCAAAGTTAAATGGTAAGACTCACATATGCATGGAAAAGCACAGCAAAAGCCTGGTAAACTTCAAATGCAGAGTAGTGAACTTTTTATAAGGGCAATCCAGCTAGTTAGAGGTTTGTTTTAGTTGCTGTTGGTCTTTGAACTCTTCAAACATAATGAGCTTGTGTGAATGCACTAAGCAACAAAAAACAAAAAGCTCACCAGCAATGCATTCTGGCTACTATCCTAGTGCACTGGCATTGGCACATTGTGACATAGGATCATCATCGGATCATAGGATCATCATCGGAGTCGGATCAGAGGATCATCATCGGATCATAGGATCATCATCGGAGTCGGATCAGAGGATCATCATCGGATCATAGGATCATCGTCAGATCATAGGATCATCATCGGAGTCGGATCAGAGGATCATCATCGGATCATAGGATCCTCATCGGATCATAGGATCATCATCGGAGTCGGATCAGAGGATCATCATCGGATCATAAGATCATCATCGGAGTCGGATCAGAGGATCATCATCGGATCATAGGATCATCGTCAGATCATAGGATCATCATCGGAGTCGGATCAGAGGATCATCATCGGATCATAGGATCCTCATCGGATAATAGGATCATCATCGGAGTCGGATCAGAGGATCATCATCGGATCATAGGATCATCATCGGAGTTGGATCAGAGGATCATCATAGGATCATCGTCGGATCATAGGATCATTGTCGGATCATAGGATCATCGTCGGATCAAAGGATCATCGTCGGATGATAGGATCATCGTTGGATCAAAGGATCATCGTCGGATCGTAGGATCATCGTCGGATCATAGGATCATCATCGGATCAAAGGGTCATTGTCGGATCATGGGATCATCATCGGATTATAGGATCATCGTCGGATCATAGGATCATCGTCGGATCATAGGATCATTGTCGGATCATAGGATCATCGTCGGATCAAAGGGTCATTGTCGGATCATGGGATCATCATCGGATTATAGGATCATCGTCGGATCAAAGGATCATCGTCGGAACATAGGATCATCTACCGGCGCACAACTTGTTTCTAGATGGATAGTGCAGCAGCATGCACATTCAAAAGAAGAAACGTGGATATGTGTTTGCTTTCTTTTTTCTTTTGAATATGCATTTCTCTAGTATTAATATTTATTTAATATAGCAGAAAATAACACTGGACTGACTGTGAATTGTGAGTTTTTGGTCACATCAAGGTAAGTCTGGGTGACATTACAGACCAGTAGAATGGCTCTAGGTTCAAGCTAGCAGGCCAGTTGAGACCAGAGCATGCTTGGTTACAGTGGCAGTGGAGGGCTCTCATCATTTTACAATCCCACAAAAAGGAAAGTACCAGTAGAGACAGACATGTATCTGTATAATAACCAGGAGCTGAGCTGAGGAGGGTGGTCTCTCCTGCTTTGTGCACTCATCAAAACCAAAGGTGCTTAGTTTGCTGAAAACCAGGTTCTTCATAGATACAGCATGCACCTCCTTTACAAGGGCTCCTGTACACACACACACACACACACACACAAACACATACACACACACATGCACACACACACACACACACACACACACACGCACACACACACACTGACACACACAAACACGCGTGCACACACACACACTGACACACACACACGTGCACACACACACACACACACACACACACACACACACACACACACACACACGCACAGACACACACGTACACACACACACACACTGCTAGGGAGCACAGGGCAATACACAAGGATATCAATGGTATTCCAGGAAGGTAACAGAAAAAACTAAACAACATGGACAGGGAACTTAAATATCAGAGTCATTTGACAATTAAACACACTCTTAGGAAGCTCTTCTCCCTTACCCCCACACACAGAGTACTGCACAGCAGGGATGTCTATTAACGTGGGCTTCTATTAACGTGGGGATTTAAGGAACCTGGTCAACTTGGGGCCTAAAGATAAGATAGAGAAATTGACAAAGATAATAAAACAATCTTCCATTATCTTTAGCCCGGCCAACCTATATGCGTCTGATTGAATTACTTTTCAGAGGTGTAAGAGTGCTTTGGGAAATTATTATTATTTCAAGCAGCAACCAAAACCGGTGGTAGAGCAATATTTATTTTGATTCAGTTTCCACATTATCGACAATGTGTTAATTCAATCCAAATAAATATTGCTCCACATTCACTCCCTTTTATTGCAGCCTATCATTTCCCAAAGCACTTTTTTGCCAGCTAAAAAGTTAATTAAATTGGCCCGAGTGTTTGCATGCAGAAGCCAGTGCATTTCTGAGTGGAGGGAGAGGAGGGGGGTTAGCTAGACACCTGGCACCGCTGTTACAAACTCAGTGCAGTTACAACCAGGATAGTTTACATGAGATTCGTGCTCTCTGTGCTTCACCTTGTCCCCTATGCCTTGCCATGCCTGCACTGCAACATGATTGTGCCCAGTCTTCAGTACACTTCACTTCCTAAGCTTTGGCCAGCACAGCTGATTTCTCTCGACTTCGGTTTGAAGGAACGCTGAGGCAGGGCGAGTCGCTCAGCTGGCAATGCTGAGCATCCGTCATGCGTGCAAATTAATTACTCCTCACGTGTCAACAAGCACGGGGTTCATTTACATGGCACAGCCGTGTTATTTAAAATCATCCACATTAAAAATTAATTTGTGATGTGCAGCTGTCTGCCGGGGAATATGAGTGCGCTGTCATTAGGAAGGGATCTGCAGCAGAATGTTTACCTGCGCTAGCTGGTGGAGGCAGTCACTTAATGTTGTAATGATGCCCCCAGGTGAGACTCAGAGACTCAGGGAAGGAGCTCTAATGGCATTTTCATTATTAATACCTGAGTACTGCTGATCACACATTCACAAACCCACGCCAACCCGCTCGCAGCAGAACGCGCATCCTCTGCCGTTGAGTGGCATTGCACTGGGGTTTGGCTTTTCAGGCTATTTTTTTACATGCAGGACGACTCAGGATGGGCATTTGTTCTTAATTTGCCCTCCCCCCCCCAGAAATAAAACCAATTTGCTACAATTGTCTTTGCAGTCAGCAGTGTAGTAACCCGGTGCAGAGTAAAACAAAGAACAAGAGTCTTGCGCACCCGTTCTGTGTTGGTACTAAAGAGATCATGCCAGCGATGTCTGCCCCCGTGCCACCTGTGATCATTAGCTAAGACACATGCTTTTTTTGTCATTCGCTGTAGCGTGCCGAGGTAATATGAATGTGGTGTTTGTGATGTGATTGTATGTGATTGATTGCAGGTGTAATGGATAGTGTGGTGTGATGCACCACTTTTATGTATTCTGACCCTTGTCGGGGAAGCTCTTGAAAGCTCTATAACCTGATTCTTCTGCGCAGTAGTTTAAACGTTCGCTTGAGGAGTGTGTGGTCATTGATTCAGTCCCGGTTTCTGCCAGGTTACAGATGACTCACTGAATGAAGAAATATACTACATGGATAGCAATGCCTGATGCCAGGTTTATATCAGAGACAGGGAAGGGATGAGCGACCAAGTTCACTTAGAGTCTTGTCAATCGGGACCATAGCTTTGGGATCATGTAGCTGTGGAGGGCTTCAGAAGGATTTGCTTCACCTTGCCGAGTAAGTGCTGTGACAGCTGCCAGCGATCCTCTGCTTGTTGAGAGCATGTTCCAGTCAGGTTAACTGCGTGTTCATCCTCTTCTCACTTCAGATGAGTTAAACGGCTCAGCTTTACTCTGCCCTGCCTAATGCATCAGTCCTGATCGAGAAAGGAATCCCTTCTTGCGCACATGTCAACACAGATTTGTGATCTTTGTGATACACACTCAGCAGCCAGTTTGGGTTATCGAGTAAAACTGAACTGTACTGCAGAACAGTGGACATCTTTCAGCAGCTCCTAGATCACCACAGGCATCATAAGCGATGCCTTTAAGTTTGCAATTAGCAAACTCTACCATTTTTTCCAGGCTGTTGAAGTGGCAGCAGTGGGCTGGTGCTGCAGCAATTTTGCAGCAGTTCTTAGGCCATTGTCACGACTTGGAGATGACAGTTGTCACCAGTCATTACTAGGGGTCCAGGCTGATAGCATCTCTGCGGGCTAGCCCAGGACAACACACCTGGCACTTGTGGCACGGATAGGCTGGGTGCCCCATCGTGTGGTGGACAGAGGTTGCTCTACAATGCAGCTTGAGATCCATTAGCCTCTGCTTTGCCATGGGCATCTGCTTGAATACCTCCATCTATTGGACTGTGATCTGGACAGATCTCAGAATGATACCTGTAAGCAGAAACAGGTCTGGTTGGTACCTCTTGTGTTTGTGATCCGCTCTGATCTCAAACAGCTAAGCAGCAGCAGGATCAGGTGTGGCCAGCGCTTGATTATTACTCAATTGATCACACAAAGCTTAGCAGGTTTGTTTCTGGTCAGTACTTTGGATACCAGCTGTGCTGCAATGACTGGAGTGGGGTCTGGGGCTAAGTAGTTTTCATTATCAAGGAAAGAAAATGCACATTGCCTGTAATCCTCCTCTACGCAGAGTAACTATTCAATAATAACAGTGCTCGCCGATTCCATTTTTTCAATAGCAGTCTGGGATACATGCAGACTTTTAACACCTGATAAATATTTGAAGCAGGCCATTTCACGACTAACTAACCCTACAGTGAACTGCTCCAGGCTGTTGTACACTGTGCTTGGCACATTGTTCCTAATAAAGTGACCATGCCCTTAGGAAAGGAAACCTAATGAAACCATCTGTGCGGGGAGGGGGGCAGGAGGCTTGCACTGCACATCTGGGGACCGTTTAAAGAGAGTGCAATTATCAGGAGTGGGCGAGCCTCTTTGATTCATTCATTAATAGGGAGCCAGGCGGCAGGCAGGAACTGCTAATGACAAATCAAGTTTACTTTTAAGAAAAATGTGATTTAGTCCCTGGGGAGCAGAGGGGAGGAGTGTTGGTTAATATTAGAAGGATGTGGCTTTCTCTCTATTTTATTGCATTTCAGCGCAGGCAGGGACCACCAATGACAGTCTCGATAGCAGGGCTGGCTGTCTGAGCATTGCTGCACTGATGTGGTTTAATGGGACAGGAAAATAGGGAGACACTGCTCACCAATAGCTGGGATTCCTGGCTCAGTTACTAGCTGCTGCTTCGTGGAGTCTGGAGGGGAAACCTCACATTCAACTGTCACTAAGAGTCTAGAGTTCTGTGAGTGTGTGTGTGTGTCAGAGTGCGTGTGAGTGCAGACACTACAGATCACTGGCACTGAATTGCTCTCATTTTAGGAAGTGAAAAGAAAAGAAATGGCTGTGCATTGTAATGGTAGGCCTATATAATGATGTTTTGTTTTTTTGTTGAAATGTCACTCGTTTGGAATATCTGATCTTGGTGTGTGTGTTGTGGGGAGATGTGTATTTGTGGATATGGGGCTCGGTTTATTTTGCTGAATGAGATTTGTGAAAGCAGCTGTTTTGAGTGATGGCATTAAGACTGGGTTGTGCTCCTCTTATTGAAATAGCCCCTAACGGTCTTTAACACCTCCCTGGACTAAAGCTGCCTGCTTTAATACACAAGACTTGTATTGATTAACTGTCTCAGAGACCTTTCCTACAACATTCATTAATTAATTATTTAAGCTGACCAAATGGGTGATCCCTGTGCACTTGAATAAATGAATGAATAAAATAAGCTTGTTTAGGTAACACATGGATTGGTCCTGTCCCCATTCCCGGGCTCTCCTTGGAGTACTGCCGACTCCCAAAGTGGGATACTGCTGCCTTACCAAAAGGATGCTGCAACAGTGGCAAACATTCCTCTTCAAAGAAGTCTTTTCAGTTTTCCCATACCTTTATCATGGTTATACTATGCATCTGCCAGAGTTGACCATGTTTTTTAATATGCTCTCTCTGGGTTTTACAATGCTTACCTATGCTTTACCACAGGTTCCCTATGCTTTATTGCACCATGCAAGACTTTTACTATGATAAACTTGAATAAGTGTGCACAAACTAATTATCTGACCAGTCTTCACCCCTCTACACTTTATCAGAGCTGTCAACAATTACAAAAACTATTACTGAGAGGACTAATAGTTGGCTTATTCAGCTTGGGCAGCCCCTCACTCAGCATCGAATATTATCTGACAGTGCATCTTACACAGGCAATATTCTAAACTTTTTGTTTCCTGTTCTCAAGCATGTGTGTATAAATCAGACCGTGAATACAGCGACTGCTCAGCTAGGCATGAATGTCAATTTGTGGTTTCGTAGCCATGCTGTTTAATTAGTCTAAACTCCTTGTCCCCTGAATGTAAATAGCTGATCAAACGTGGCCTGTGATCAATCTGGGGGGCGCAGGTCCCAGCAAGGCTGCTGTAGGTCTGGGGAGGGGAGTCAGGAGCCAGGCACACATGGAAAGATGGGAGAGGGGGGAGTGTGGCTGAACCAGGAATGTTAACCCTTTTGAGTGTGTGTGGGTGTGGGGGGGGGGGTCAATGGAGAAGAGCTTCCTAAGAGTGTGTTTAATTGTCAAATGACTCTGATACTTAAGTTCCCTGTCCATGTTGTTTTAGTTTTTTTCTGTTACCTTCCTAGAATACTGTTATTATCCAAGTGTATTGCCCTGTGCTCCCTAGCAGACCACTGCAGTGCCAGCGGTGGCAACACAACACATCTGGCTCAGAAATATTCAGACAGTGGCAAATCCGATACTGCCATGGCACTGCAATGGATCAGCATGTGTATTAGTTCGCTTCTTATTTGGAGATTTGAACAAGTTTCCATTGTGGTACCACTCTACCAATGGTAGCCTCGTCCCTCTGTAGCTGCCCATGTGCTGCTGACAGGAAGGCATCGTCTCTTTCTAAGAGATCCTGCTGCACTTCCTGGCTTGTTGATTACCAACCACATTGGAATTCAAGCTAACCAACAAATCCTGTGAAATTAACTTTCCCGTGCCTCTGTTGAGGAGTTTCGTAATTTTGCTGTCTCTCCTGAAGTATCGATAACCAGAGGTTCTTATTAACATATGATGTTGAGTGTTTATGGATAATGATTGCACCAGTGTATAGCTATACAATTAAACGTGTGTCTCTTAGGATGCACTGCCCCTTTCTAGTCTTGTTCTTAACTAATGCTAAAGTCTTCAGTGTTCTGTTTGAGTGTTCAAGTCAGCCAAGCTAAGTAGCAAGGGCAGTACTTTAACAGTTCAGCTGCAGTGTGTTCTCATTGGGTGCAATGACTTGACAGAATGATGATAGGTTTCGATTTCACGGCAGTGGGTTTTGGGTGCTGTTGAAAGCAACGCTAATCCTCTGCAGTCCCTTATTGTCAGTTTTTGGCTTTGGAAAGATGTTTTGCAAACCTTAAATAAAGAAAGAGGATGTGCACAGTGAATCTCCCCGGCCTCTGCTTGACATTCCCCCGAGTCTTTCAGCACAATGATGGCTTTCATTGTGTCCATTACACCGTGGACATGTGGGCTCCAACGGATTGCCTGACATGCTCTCGTTTGTGGGTTTTAATTATAAACAGAGAATATTTACTGAGGGAATCAAACAGTGAAAAGCATCAATGTGTAAATGGTGGTAAGGGATGTGGAGCTGATGTTTTTGTGTGTTTATTTAAAAGCCATGTCGTCCCCATGCTGGGGCCTCTTCCACTGTATTCATTACCAGCCTCTCCACAAGGGTGTCGCTCACAGGCAGGGGCTGCCTTCTAAAAACCATTGCATTGGAAGGACAAAGGTTTTTGGCGGGGAAAAAAGATGCCCCTCCCACAGGACCCTGCCCAAGTGTGGATGACATGACGCCAATAGCAATGCCATGACGACCAGAACAACACAAAGACACAGCACTGGTGTTCTCTGCTTAGAAGGTTAAAAAAATAAATACAGTGACAAATAAACACCAGATTTGTGCTTTAGGCCTTGTCTTGTGTGTTGAAAATATTATCCAGTCTCAATCTGCCCCTATGTAGTGTACAAATAATGAATTCAAGTACTAGTTGGAATTTTACATGCGTGTTAAGTAATTCCCTGGCTAGCGCCGCATGGTACGCTATTATGAAGTTAGTGGGCTCAAATCCATGTATTAGGAGCAATGTGTTTTACTTTAATTTTCAAGTCCTTTTTGCTGGACAAATACCTGCCAACAGGAAACATGTTAAAGGAATTACTTGAAAGAGCATCTGCACAGCCCTAAATTCTATGATTGTATATCAGAGCCAGAGAGGCGGGCCGCTTTATGAGCGCAATGAGAAAACGAAAGAGAGGTTTGTTTATAAGACAGCACACAGTTTGAGAGCTATGCTATAAGGAGGCACAGTTTTGGACAAACTTCAGTTTACTTATCGGATGCATTTTATTTTGAACAACAACAAAAAAAAATCTAAAACAGCCTAACAATGCACATAAGTTAAAAATGAATTATCACTTAGTGATAACAAAGACCAGATTGGTTGACATGAAAAAAGGACCACTTAGTAATCGTATAATCCTCATTCACATTGCTGCTGATGCATTAATAATCTTCATTTTACAAAAGATGGTGGAAAATTGTGCTTTGTCAAGAGGCGCTACAAGAAACAAATAACTTTTTTGTTTGTTTTCTTTAAAACTTCTTTCCCAAAGATAATACGGCATGACAGATAATGAATAAACAGTCATCATATGCATTATTATTCATGAAAGAATGCGTGTCTCTCTGGTGAGTCACTGCCACGGCTTCACTTCCAACAGGAACACAAGCAAAGCGCACAAAACAACGCTGCACAACAAAGAGGGTCCAATAATAAACACAGGCCAGACTTAGCGATGGACGAATCCAATAACAGACGGGCTTCAGTAACAGCTGACTGAGCTTCGCAGAGGGTCTGCGTTTTAAACTAGCAGAACCAGCATTAATGTTGGATGGGCCAGGCCTGCCTAGGCATACTTGCATGACAACAGACCACAGTCTCCCAATGACTGGCAAGCAAATATTCTTTTCAACAGTGAAGTAAACAATGGGGTGGACCAGAACATAGTTGAACGCACAGCTGCACTGTAACTTCCACTGCACTGCTGGTTACCCCCGTCTACGTGCAGTGCCAGTGATACCACGTGAGACTGCAGGCTCACATTGCATCGCAGTGACAGTGCAGTGGTGGGTTAAAGGAACAGACAGAACTGTGGGTGTCCTTGCTGCCAATCGAAGAGACTGCCCTCCTTTAGAAACTAATAAAAAACAGAAGAGCAAAAACAGGAACGGAAGATGAACACCTCAAACAACACGCTCCAAAGAACACAGATTCCCTTAAAACACTCACAACTTGATTCAATAAGCGCAATAACAAATAAGATAAAGTAGCAAAGTGATTAGGTAAGAGCAGCTTTTCCTTAACTCTAGTTTTTAAAGTCTCAGTATTATTATACAATAATTTCTAGACCAAATTAAACAACAATAATGACCACAGTAATTCAGATACAGTTTGGCTTTGAGGTAAGACTGCCACGCGCTCAGCCTTCTTTCACTAATGGATTCCCAACAAAGTGCCCAATTTCCACCCGCCCATCTGGAAAAAACACGCGTCCAAACCTCTCAATTGCTTCCAGTATTCTACCCGTCACAAGGGACTTGAAAAAGTCTGTTCTGTAAAATGACATTGAGATGTGGCAGTCTGCCACTAGGGGTACAACATTTATTAATATGAAGCATAAATCTCTATTTGAACTAATGTGACTTTCCCATTGATCTCAATGCATTTTCAAACTAACAATCAACCCCCTGCCCCCGCTCTGTTCATAATTCCTAACCCTGTCCACCTTGCCATTGACTCTGGGCCACCTTGGGGTTTCCAACAACAAGCCGTGGGCTTAAACATTTGGGAGACATGAATCTGGTCCCCACAGACACCCTCCATTATATCAGGTAGCTAAACGTGTTTTATACTGTCTCCTATATGAAGCGTATATGTCTGTTCCGTATGGGTGGATTCTTATCTCTTAGCTCTCTAGAATAGCCTACAGATCTGTGTGCGTCTCTCTGTGCGGATAAAGGGACTCTGATTATAATTGTACCACTACCTGGACATCAGTCTTTCAGTCTTAATCCATAACTTCAAACACTCAATCTTGAACAATAACCAGACCCCCCCCATCCATGCACACCGTATTGGGTGCTGGCATTGGACTAGCTCAGGTTAGAGATGAACAAGGCGTGTTACAGTTGCCTATGGCTCAAGATTTGAACCTGCAAATCCTTGTGCTGAGAACAGCGTGTGAGAGCAGGTGGGTCTGCTGGTTATCACTGCTGATATCTGGGATGTTAAATCTGCTGACAGCAAGATAGCTCAACACAGACAGGAAGAACAGAAAGGAGTTATCAGTGTGACATTGCAACTGATATTCCAGCAAGCCTCATTCATCTTCTGATCCCAGAGCAGTCTGAACATGGAGGGGGTGTGTGCTGTAGTGAGGTAACCTGTACGCACCAAACAAGGCTACACAGTCAAACACAAAGGGTTAAATACGGTACAGGCAGAACTCAGCCAGCCAGGACTGGGAATAGCCAGCTCAATTAGTCCTTACTGTGGGTTGCTACGTTCTTGCATTGAAGAACCGCAAGACAATGACTCCATTTTCTTTAGAATTGTTGGAAACCAAATAACTCAGCAAGCTGGTCCCTCTTTGTAATAGGAAATAAAAGAAAATACAAAGAAACAAATAAAAAGCAGACAGGTTCAAATGTATAGTGATTTGTGCAGCAAATCAAAAATAAGGTCCCTTGAACCTCTGTGTCAGTGTCAGTGTTTTTGAGAATCACAGCCCTGATTTTTAGGAATTCAATGGATTCAGTGGAAACAGAGATCTCTGTGCCCGGACAAGAGCTTTCTGCCAGGGAGACAGACGAACGAACTAAGAGCCTTCGCCTCTTGACAGTGGAAACAACGGGATTGTCGAGTGAAGTAGCAAAAGCAGATTATTTTCTGTTTCACAATAACTTCTGTTCTGTACAGTTAGTAGCCTGCCTTGTCTTTCTGAAAGTAACAGAACTCTGCAATCATTTAAATGTTTGTTTTTTTATTATTATTATTTAACATTTTGTCATTCACTCATTCTTCTTCTTTGTAGATTATTTTCTCTTTGTTTCTTCTCAAAATACATGCCTCAAAAAGAAGATAATAATAATCACGGATAAACATAGAAAATAAATAGGGATCAAGAATAAACAGTCACCACCACGCCCTGAGAGCTGGAGGCATTCTCGGAGCCAGATCCACTCATTGCGAAGTGATTGAGGAGCAGAAACAGTGTGCAGATTCCCTTTCCTTAAAGAGAACATGTCTCAAGGTCCGGTGGAGTTTCTATCCCATGCAATGCATGTGCTGTACATAAACACAGAGGCAGGCTTGATTGCTCTTTCTTTCTTTCTTTCTTTTTCTTTCTTTCTTTCTTTCTTTCTTTCTTTCTTTCTTTCTTTCTTTCTTTCTTCTCAATAAATTTCCATTGTTCTTCCTTTTTTCCCCCCAGAATTATAAGTGCAACAAAGTCAAGAAAGGCAAATCTGGTGTCAAGTAAAGCCTTGTTTCCCCCATCCCTCTCTCTGTGTAATACTGCTGAGCTGAGAATCGGTGCAAAAGAATGTAGAGGAGAGAGTGAGGTCAGAGAACTCCCTTCACTGCAGCCCGGAACACGCATGCACAGTTATGAAGACTGTGTGGGTGAAGCTGCGCAATGAAGCGAGGTGATGTGGCTCTCTGATCGTAATTTCTCTAATGAATCCCAGTTCTTTGGACCCTCAACCCCAAGAGTGGACCTGGAACACAGAGCCGTGTGGGCAGTTTTGGGACCTGGTAGGGTAAGGGGGAGGTGATAATGAGTTTCCTAAATGTCCTCCACCTGCTGGTGTGAAACGGTCTTCCTGTGAGCAGTGATAGCACTCAGAGGAGCTGATGAGTGAGGAGCTTGAGAAGGAGTGGACTGGAAGAGCTGAGAACCAACAGAGAGATATCCCTGCTCATCTGTTAAACCAGGAGAGCTCCTCGAGTGAGGGTGTGGTAGGGTCGGGTGAAGACGAGTCTGCAGAGGTGAGATGGATGGGTAAAGAAAGGGACCTCCCCAACCTCCTGTCCTTGATTGTCTCAGGGTCTGTAATACTTCAATATGAAATTAGGGGGTTGGGGAGGTTGTAGGAAATTCCTTTCTGATGTGTCCCACTAACTAATAAGAAAGGAGGTTTTGAAACTTTCACCAATTGCTGAACCCAGTTTTATGGGGCAGCTACCTCCTGCCCTCTACTTTACTCATTCAGTGAGTCCAGATGCTTGCTTATTTAATTAATCTTGACCCTGTCAATGCTCTGTCTCTCAATATCAGCTGCTCTGCTGCCTCGAATGGCCTGACATTGGTGTGCAAGAAGCTGCCAGGGGGAGGGACCTTGTCCCTGTCCTTGTTTATTTAGGTTGTTTGGAATTTCATACCCCTCCTGCCCCCAGCTCCCTTGGCCCCCTGCTCTCTGGGGTATTATCTGTGCTGCTCTGGGCTGGCGGCGGTGGAGGCGCTGAGGTTGTTATGGCTCTTGTCCTTGCTGTCCTCCGTGCTCTCCACTCCATACATGTCCTCAGGCCCGTCCTCGCTGTCCCCGGTCTCCTCGGACTCGGAGAGCAGCTCCTCCTCTCGGTACTCAGACACGTCAATGCCAGCTCCACCCACGTGCTCCTTCAGCTTGCCATGGTGCTTCACGTGGTAGCGCTGGTTCTGGAAGAACTTGATGATGGTGTGTTTGGGCAGGTCGAGCTGGGCGGACAGCGTGTGGATGGCCTCCTGGTCCGGGTACAGCCCCACGTCTTGGATGAAGCTCTGCAGGATGCCCAGGGCCTCCAGGGAGATCTTGGTGCGAGAGCGAGGTTTCTTCACACCTCCGCCTCCACCTCCGCTCTCCTCACCACCGCTGCCCATCGGCGTCGACACGGGCTCCTCGCGCAGGGGGGAGCTCTCCTTGGCAGGCTGCGAGGACTGCCTGTGAAGCACCTGCTGGGAAACACAACAAAACCGATGGAGCTCAGTCATTTTCAACAGCAGCACATTAAAACATAAACATGTTCCTTTCAGAACGAGAGGAGGACGTTTCAGTATATCAGTGTTTGTCTGGTTCCTAGCAGCTGTATATAAAATGCCATTGTCATTGCTATGATCTTTGGTGCTTGAGAATGTCAACAGCAGCTTCAAACGAAGGACAATTCAATTGTTCTAAACCGTTCTGGAAGAGTAGCAGTCCACTCCTAGGAGAGGGTCTGGTGTCTTTGGGATCGTCCCGTGTTTCGCAGAGCTCGCATATCGGGTCAGTGTTAGATTATCAGGACAGGGTGGACACTGTCTCAGTGAGAGACGAGAGCTCTTGGAAGGTGCTGTATCTCACAGCCCGGCCTGGCTCTGAGTGTGCGAGGGCAGCATGTTTTATTAAAAGGGTGGAGTATATAAAGCAGCAGCTCTGGTATGCGAAGCTATAAATATGTGGTACATTAAAATTAAAGGACCCACATAAAGATAATAGTATTTTTTTTCCTTCAATAATAACAGGGTATTTTTCAAATAGGTCAGGCCAGACCAAGAAATATTCCTAACTCCTGTTTTGGGGGTTGGTGGGGCTGCAGCGTTCAGGAAGCGTGTAGGCTGATCATTTTTCTGTGCTTATTATCTTTTTATGTCTTTTTGAAATAAATAGCAGCTCTGTAGAGCCGTGGTTAGCGTCCGTGCCGAATGGCTGGCAAGCAGTCGAGCTTCAAAAAGCCCAGAGTCCAGTTTACAGGCAGACTTTCTCAAGTTCTGTAACAAGCCTGCTATGACTGTGAATGGATTAATAAGACTCCTATTGATTCTGACAGTGCTGGGTGTGACTCTCCCAAGGGGGGTCATTGAGCACTGTCATTACCAGCACCTTAATAATAATGAGCTCTAGTCTAAACACTCCACTCTCAGCTCTCCAGCGCTGTCATTACCAGCACCTTAATAATAATGAGCTCTAGTCTAAACACTCCACTCTCAGCTCTCCAGCGCTGTCATTACCAGCACCTTAATAATAATGAGCTCTAGTCTAAACACTCCACTCTCAGCTCTCCAGCGCTGTCATTACCAGCACCTTAATAATAATGAGCTCTAGTCTAAACACTCCACTCTCAGCTCTCCAGCGCTGTCATTACCAGCACCTTAATAATAATGAGCACTAGTCTAAACACTCCACTCTCAGCTCTCCAGCGCTGTCATTACCAGCACCTTAATAATAATGAGCGCTAGTCTAAACACTCCACTCTCAGCTCTCCAGCGCTGTCATTACCAGCACCTTAATAATAATGAGCTCTAGTCTAAACACTCCACTCTCAGCTCTCCAGCGCTGTCATTACCAGCACCTTAATAATAATGAGCTCTAGTCTCAACACTCCACTCTCAGCTCTCCAGCGCTGTCATTACCAGCACCTTAATAATAATGAGCTCTAGTCTAAACACTCCACTCTCAGCTCTCCAGCGCTGTCATTACCAGCACCTTAATAATAATGAGCTCTAGTCTAAACACTCCACTCTCAGCTCTCCAGCGCTGTCATTACCAGCACCTTCATAATAATGAGCTCTAGTCTAAACACTCCACTCTCAGCTCTCCAGCGCTATCATTACCAGCACCTTCATAATAATGAGCTCTAGTCTAAACACTCCACTCTCAGCTCTCCAGTCTAGTGTTTGAGCTCTACATTACTGCAGTGCAGTGCTGGTCCTGCAGTGCAGTGCTGGTTCTGCAGTGCAGCGCTGGTTCTGCAGTGCAGTGCAGTGCTGGTTCTGCAGTGCAGTGCTGGTTCTGCAGTGCAGTGCTGGTCCTGCAGTGCAGTGCTGGTTCTGCAGTGCAGTGCAGTGCTGGTACTGCAGTGTGTATCAGAGTTCATGGAAGTGATGCGCTGGCAGTGCTTCATTCAGACCCCCTCTGGGGTACGAGGCTGCGCAACACAGCGATCTCTAATGTAGATGAATGTGGCCATTTTATTTCAAAGTTACTTGCTCAATACACAATGGAAGGCCCAGCACATTTCACATCAGCCCCGTCTGAGAAAACAAGCAGAAAAGTATTTATAAGATGGAATTAGTACCAGCAGCAACGCTGATGCAGTCACAGAATTAAAACGAGGGAAGAAAAAGTCATCTCGCTGCATGCCAGCTCAGTCATAAAGAAATAGAATTTTCTGCTGGATGTGCATGCGTTCTGCATATCATTAATTACAAACTAACACCAGCAGACTCTCCTCGAGCCTTTCACAGGAGGTCTGGCTGCACGGGCTAACAGGTGCAAGATCAAACTGGCCCCAATTCAAAGCAGCCATGGAAAAAAAGAAAGGTCCTGGCATTCTGATGTTCTCAGGACCAAGTGTGAAATCAAACTGCAGTTTCATATTCCATATTTCATATTTAGCGTTTCCTGATAAATCTGGTAATCTGATTAAAGGAAAGGATAAAACCTCCCCCCCTCCCCTCTCTCGTTCTTGTTTAAACATTTCCTAGTTTTAAAGTGAATCATTGTTTTCAATAATCTCTCCCTCTTTCTCTCCTCCTCCCTCTCCCTCTTCCTCTCCCTCTCTCTCCCCTCTCCCCTCTCCCTCTCCCTCTCCCTCTCCCATCTCCCCTCTCCCCCTCTCCCTCTTTGCTGGGAGTCAGTGTAGCGTAGTTCAGCTGGGAGCCATGTGTGCAGCATTAGTGGCACTCAGCCCAAAGCAGATGCAGGAGCAGATGCAGGGGGGGTGGGGTCGAGTATCTACCCAGCAGCAGAGTCAGGAAAGCGAATCATGTCTGAGTCATTGGGGGGAGTGATCGGGAATGCCAGAAAGAACAGTTGGGAGGGATTCTGAGGGTCTTTTCCCATTCTTTCCATGTGTGAGGTGAAGACGAGAGAGGGGAAGGGAGGGCTGCAGTGAGCTGCCCAACAGAGGTGCTTTTACTGACGGGACACAGTGGAGGTTAAGATTAAAATCAGGTGTGCATTAGAGGTGATGAATTAAAATCAAGTGCCCCCCCCCACACATACTGTTTAATGGCTTAAGTGAGAACAGTTGCCTGCTCACTGAAGCGGAAATGTTAACATAACTAACATAACCAGAGCTCAGGAATAACTTTTTCCTACACTTGGCAGCGCTCGCTGGGCTGTACTCAGATTTGGCCAGACTCATCCTGTGTAAACTCTGCTTTTGTGTCACCCAGCTCTGCTCTCCTCAGATCTCTCTTTCACAGGTCATTCGAAAGGTAAAACTAGACAAACCTTCAGAGACTGGAGGTCTCATAAAAAGTTTCCCCTCGTAAAAGCACAGCAAAGTGTAATAAAGCATAGGTAAGCTTTGTAAAGCCCAGAGAGGTATGGTAACGCATGGCAAACCAGGGTAAACTATGGAAATGCAGAGTACAGTATAACCATGAGGAAAGCATGGGGAAAACTGAATATCTGCTGTGCATGTTGAGTTTAACTGTAGAGCTTCATAAAAAAATATTTTGGAAATTCTGATTGAATGACGGAGAAACCCCCCACCCCCCTCCCCTCTCTTGTTCTTCTGCTGAGAGTGACGCCTTTATTTTTAGATTATTTATATATTAAAAGAGTCCCAGTCTAGGGTTTGTGTCAGAGAAACTGAAAAATGTGTTAATGACGAAACCACAGCATCCTTCCTCAGACGCTTAGTTATTAAAAACAAAATCAGAGCCGGCTTTCTTGGCTAGTCCGGCAGTAATTGAGGCCACATAGTGCCGCCTGAACACAAGAGGCGCTTTCCTGATGGGAGGAAAACTCACAGCTCCAGGCTCCAGGGTGGTTAATGCACAACACATGGCCCAGTGACAACAGTGTTACAATGCATTCATCAGCCTCCCTCTGTAATAGGATTTAAAACCCGAAAATCAGGTGGATCATTTCACGGAAGTAAAACCTCTCCCACCAAAACTATTGTGCTATCTACGGACTCTGCTTCTGAAAAGACTCCTGAGAGCTGAATGTCTGATGCAAGGTGAATTGAAGAATGATCTCCTGGGCTGTGCAACTGCAATTGTTCTCAACTCTGTAATACGATCGGAATAGTAATAGCTAGGGAGGTGCGCAAATCAGCAGGGCATTCTCGCAATGTATCTGGCATCCCGCTGAGGCAAAATCTCTGTGGTCCAGCTGTCTCCAGTTGGTTCTGCGCTGCTGAACTAGGGGCTCACATGTAATATACTGTCCATGACTCAGGGTAAAGAGGGCTATTGTAGCAGCTTTCTTCCTGCCTGCCTGCCGTTCCGCCTGATTTAGTGGCAGGTTCCAGGTCTGGCTCTGGCTGTCTAAACACGGCCCGTCTCCCTGCCTGGTTGAGTTATGAGCTGGTTCAGTCCCCTCTGCAGCCCTGCGCTAATGCAGCACGCAGAGGCTCCGCGTGGAGTGACACAAGAAACCTGCACACGTCATTAATCACAGAGCCACGCCTCGCGGAAGAGCAATCGTCAATCAGAGAAATAACTGCCAGCAACTT
Organism: Polyodon spathula; assembly: GCF_017654505.1. Taxonomy (NCBI): domain Eukaryota; kingdom Metazoa; phylum Chordata; class Actinopteri; order Acipenseriformes; family Polyodontidae; genus Polyodon; species Polyodon spathula. The sequence goes on from NC_054543.1 coordinate 44,663,271, forward strand.
AGCAGACTCATTCTTCAACATTACAACACAATGTTCTGCTACAAATACAAACCTCCTAAAAGACACAGTTCTTTTATGAGACAGGACTTCCTGTATGCTGTATGCAAATCCCTTAGAGAGAAAACAGACCCTGTGGAAAAAGACGTCATGCAAATCAGAAGGGAACCGAGTGCATTGGTTTTGCACTCTCTCGGACTCTGCTAAGCACCGCTCACATTGGAAGCAAAGGGAAACAATGACACCTGAAAAGGTAGAAGTGACATTCACCACACGGCATTATAATCCCGCGTTTGGTGACTGGAAAACCATGGTGAACTATGGTTAATGCAAAAGCACGGGAAAAGCCTGGGAAAACTGGAATTACTGGGCAGATTTACTGAAGTTAACTTTTATAAGGGGAAGTACATGCTTACAGAGTAGCTTGGTTTATCCACACGTTTCAACGACCCCCTGTATTTACCCAGACCCACAACACCACGCTTGCTATTGCAGTCTGGGCTGCAGTGAGAATGACTCTACTGGCGCAGGCCACAGCACCCACCCTCGGGACCAGGTCTTCAAATGGGGCATTTCCTCATGCCACAGCGCTCTGGAGATATTCTCATTGCATCTAATAAACAGTTTACACAAGGGGAGAGGAGAGGAGCCTCTTTCTGATTCTCAAAGCAAAGACACACATTCCCTCTGCAATTCTTGGGAAAATGGATTCATACTTCTGTACCCAGAGGACTTGTAAATTACATAATATAATTATACCCTCTTAAAATTAAAAAGTGGATCGTCTCTAGACTAGGACAGGCTCTTGAAAGTCTATTCAACGGTTTTTGGATTTGATCTGTTCAGTTACACATACCGTAATTACTGTTTTACTTTATTGCTAAGGAAGCATGATTAATCTTTAAAAGAAGATATAAATTATTATACTGCTTCATTTATTAATAGTACTTTGGGTGCAGTACAGTAAGGCTGCAGAGCCCTGCCACAGAACCCCTTCCTTCCCATGCCACAGAACCCCTTCCTTCCCATGCCACAGAACCCCTTCCTTCCCATGCCACAGAACCCCTTCCTTCCCATGCCACAGAACCCCTTTCTTCCCATGCCACAGAACCCCTTCCTTCCCATGCCACAGAACCCCTTTCTTCCCATGCCACAGAACCCCTTTCTTCCCATGCCACAGAACCCCTTCCTTCCCATGCCATAGAACCCCTTCCCTCTGCTGTCTGGCTTTGAGTAAGAAATTCCTTTTCCAGTGGTGGTGGTGTCCTAATATATATAGAATTCAGTATGGAAAGTCAATTTAATTAAACACTGTCAGAATGGATTGTATTAATGACCGCTCTGAGTAGGAGTCCCAGCCAAGCTGAGAGTGTTTAGCAAATAGGCACTGGGCTTTTAAAAAGCTGGGACATTTTCCATAGAAGCGCTGCCAAGGAAAACCTGTCACATTATTAAATGTGATTGTATTTATTGGAAATTATTATGCACAGCGAGAGAGGCAGGTTTAAAGGCAGTGTGATGACTGCAGTGAGAGCTGACAGCTGGACTGTCCCATTGCAGGGCAGGCTGAGCCAGTCCAGGCTTTACTGTGAGTTTATGAGCTGCAGAGACACAGCACTGAGGCTCACAGATAAGCGTGGAGTTGTTATAAAATACTGTGTGTGTGCAGTGTGTGTTTATAGTGTGTGTGTAGTGCATGCGTTTGTATAGTGTACGTGTGTGTGTAGCATGTGTGTTTGTATAGTGTGTTGTGCGTGTGTTTGTGTAGTATGTGTGTTTGTGTAGTGTGAGTGTTTGTGTAGCATGTGTGTTTGTATAGCGTGTGTGTTTGTAGTGTGTGTGTGTTTGTATAGCGTGTGTGTTTGTAGAGTGTCTGTGTGTGTTTGTATAGTGTGTGTGTTTGTGTAGCGTGTGTGTTTGTAGAGTGTGTGTGTGTTTGTATAGTGTGTGTGTTTGTAGAGTGTGTGTGTGTGTTTGTATAGCGTGTGTGTTTGTATAGTGTGTGCATGTATTTGAGTAGCATGTGTGTTTGTATAGCATGTGTGTTTGTGTAGTGTGTGTGTTTGTATAGTGTGCGTTTTTGTATAGTGTGCGTGTTTGTATAGTGTGCGTGTTTGTATAGAGTGCCTCCCTACTGCTCTCACCTGGCTCGGCTCTGCAGGCGGGTGTATGGCGGTGTGCTGCAGCCTCTCGCTGTGGTGGTGCCGTGACTCCTCCTCGTACACCAGGTCCCGGTCCGACTGTGGTAGGCTCAGGAAGCGCCGGATGGTGCACAGGTTCTCCCACAGTGTGCGGTTTTCAGGGCTTGGGTTCTCCTTCCATCGGAGCAGCTCACACAGCCAGCCCTGAAAGAAGAGGAGAGAGAGCCATTGAGACAGAGGAGGGGAGAGGAGAGAGGCACAGCCATAGAGAGAGAAGAGGGGAGAGGAGAGAGGCACAGCCATTGAGAGAGAGGAGAGGAGAGGAGAGAGAGAGCCACTGAGACAGAGGAGTGGAGAGAGACAGCCCAGAGAGGAGTGCACAGAGACACAACCATGGGAGATGATTATGTGTTTGTAACCTACAGTACGACATTGTGAACCTGCTCTGCCAGAAATGCACAGCTAACATTCTAACACAAAGAATCTCTAACCATCACCCAAATCCTAGAACACACTGCCTCCCTCCCAGTCCCTCAGCTCTAACCACTAGACCACACTGCCTCCCTCCCAGTCCCTCAGCGCTAAGCACTAGACCACACTGCCTCCCTCATTTTTGTATCTCGGAGAGTGAAAGTACATTAATAAATACGTCAGTAAATAAACAGTGAAATAATATCGCCTGTGAATAAATAAGAAGCCTTGTTTCTTCTTCTTATTCTTCCACCTTCAGTCAACAAACACTAAGATTTGATTATCTCCGCTGGAGTGGCCAAGGCAGCAACACCAGCTGTCATGTGAGCGCAGGCCTGGCTGGCAGGCTGTGTGTTAATAACCTGATCGCTGCTCGCTCCCCTCTCCTGGAGGGGGGTGGGAGGGGGCCCTGAGCCCAGAGCCCAGAGCCCAGCTGCAGCAGCTGGAGGCACTGAACTGTGAACCCACCCACTGGGACCCTAACCCAATCTGCACCGGGCCCAAAATCAAACACACATCACACACAGAGACATAAAAACACTTGTATACACACACTGAATACTCTTCTAACCATTACACCACACTGCCTCCCTCCTATCATCTCAGCTCCAACCACTAGCCCACACTGCCTCCCTCCCAGTCTCTCGGCTCTATACCCTACTTCACACTGCCTCCCTCCCAGTCCCTCGGCTCTATACCGTACTCCACACTGCCTCCCTCCCAGTCACTCAGCTCTAACCACTAGACTACACTGCCTCCTTCCCAGTCCCTCAGCTCTAACCACTAGACCACACTGTCTCCCTCCCAGTCCTCAGCTCTAACCACTAGACCACACTGCCTCCCTCCCAGTCCCTCAGCTCTAACCACTAGACCACACTGCCTCCCTCCCAGTCCCTCAGCTCTAACCACTAGACCACACTGCCTCCCTCCCAGTCCCTCAGCTCTAACCACTAGACCACACTGCCTCCCTCCCAGTCCCTCAGCTCTAACCACTAGACCACACTGCCTCCCTCCCAGTCCCTCAGCTCTAACCACTAGACCACACTGCCTCCCTCCCAGTCCCTCAGCTCTAACCACTAGACCACACTGCCTCCCTCCCAGTCCCTCAGCTCCAACCACTAGACCACACTGTCTCCCTCCCAGTCACTCAGCTCTAACCACTAGACCACACTGCCTCCCTCCCAGTCCCTCAGCTCTAACCACTAGACCACACTGCCTCCCTCCCAGTCACTCAGCTCTAACCACTAGACCACACTGCCTCCCTCCCAGTCCTCAGCTCTAAACACTAGACCACACTGTCTCCCTCCCAGTCCTCAGCTCTAACCACTAAACCACACTGGCTCCCTCCCAGTCACTCGGCTCTATACCCTACACCACACTGCCTCCCAGTCCCTCACCTGAGTGTGTTTTGTGGATGGGTGAGATTGCAGTGTAATGACTGCAGGATAAAGCACACGCCTCACACACTGCTATCCACTCACGCCGATACTGGGCCAGACCCCGTGAAGCATTGCAGCTAAATGGCAATGCGATATAAGAAATGAAATGCAATGCAATGTGGAGGATTGGCCTGGAGTCTATGCTGGTGTGTTGAAAGGCAATGAAAGCTGGGACCAGCCCCTCTTCATTAATAAACTCTCAGCTCCTTGCTCTACTGCAGTGCATAGTCCACTCCTGTTGCTTGTTTGTTTCTGAATTCAATAACTGTCTATTGCAGTAAATGAGATCAGTAACAATTGTGTGTAACCTAATCAGGAGCGAGAGTGACAGTAGGTGTGTGTGTGCAGGATTCTGGAGGGGGTTCCAGTGTCTGCTTGCACTAGAAGCTGTTCTGCAGCAGAATAGGAACGTGTGTTACCCTGTGTTCGTTGCATAGAGATCAGACTGCACTGTAACAACAAGCCCTGTGCACACACTGTAAATGCAATGGGAGAACATTGTGACTTTCTACCTGCAGCCGCTGGCCTATATTTCCCCATTGTGGGCAAATTACGGGCATGTTGCCCTCTCCATAGTTTTCCTCCAGTGATAAAATCTTGCCCACTGCGCAGTAATTAACCTTTAAAGATCACTGTATCATATGTATCACAATATGTAAGGAGGTTTCACCACTGCGATGCAAAACCAGCCATTACCCCTTTAAGAGTCAGGAGTTGCACACATTCCTGTTGCCCTTTGAAGTGATGTGGGGCCCGCAGTGATGAGGGAGAGTCACAGCTCTGCTCACCTGGCTCTTGTTGGCAGCCACCTTGGCGAAGAGTGCCTGGGACACCTTGGCTCGCTTCATCTCCTGCTGGATCTCATCGTAGATGATGGAAGTGATGCACATTCCCAGACTCTCCACCTTCAGGGGCAAGTCTGGGCTGGGGCCAGGGGGCTTCAACTGGAGAGCCACAGGGGGAGAGGGGGAGAGAAGGAGGGAGGGAGAGAGTGAGGGGAATCCGAAACAAAAACACAAGTGTTCTGAAGCATTTTTTAACATTTATAAACCTGGAGGAATGGACAGAGGTCCTTTTGTCCTTTTGGTAGTCAGCAGACACAGGCAGGTTATAACACTACGTGCAGTTAATACAGCTGCCACTTGATTATCCAAAACTGAACATGTTTTCAGACACGTTTCATATTTTCCTATGAAGTCATGGAAGATGCATCCTTGATTATCACCAGACTATAAGAATAATATGGAGATCAGATAACTGCAAGTCCATTGTAATGAGGTTAAAATCAAACATGCACTGCATTCTGTGACTCTTTATTATACAGAGATAGAAGAGGGTGGGGGAGAGGGAGAGGGAGAGATTGAGAGAGAGAGGAGAGAGGAGAGAGGAGAGAGGAGAGAGGAGAGGGCCCCAGAGGGCCCCAACTGCTATGGAGGCAGCCATCTGTGCAGAGAGTGTGAGCGGAGCCGATGCCTGATGCCAAACGGCATTATCTGGAGAGGGCCTGTGTGCGACCGCTCTCCTAATTAGGTTAATTGTGATTAGGAAGGATTGCGGTTCAGCGACACTGCTCCTGCTGGGACCAGTTCAGCACTGCGCTCCGTCTCCTGCTTGCTATTGCAGTCACACCGAGAGAGATAGAGACACGGGCAGATCGAGATAGAGACACAGGCAGATCGAGACAGAGAAACGAGCAGATTGAGAAAGAGACATGGGCAGAGAGAGACAGAGACACGGGCAGATCGAGATAGAGACACGGGCAGATTGAGACAGAGACACGGGCAGATCGAGACAGAGACACGGGCAGATCGAGACAGAGACACGGGCAGATCGAGACAGAGACACGGGCAGATCGAGACAGACACGGGCAGATCGAGACAGAGACACGGGCAGATCGAGACAGAGACACGGGCAGAGAGAAACAGAGACACGGGCAGATCGAGACAGAGACACGGGCAGATCGAGACAGACACGGGCAGATCGAGACAGGGACACGGGCAGATCGAGACAGAGACACGGGCAGATCGAGACAGACACGGGCAGATTGAGACAGAGACACGGGCAGATCGAGACAGAGACACAGGCAGAGAGAGACAGAGACGCGGGCAGACAGAGACAGAGACACGGGCAGATCGAGACAGAGACATGGGCAGATCGAGACAGACACAGGCAGAAACAGACAGAGACACAGGCAGATCGAGACAGACACGGGCAGATCGAGACAGACACGGGCAGATCGAGACAGAGACACGGGCAGCTCTGAGCAAGGAGAGGCGACCTGCTCTCCCACAATAAAAAGGAGTAAATTGCTCCACAAATGATAAACTCTTACTCTCCATAACGCGCTCCCCCATGCCTGTCTCATTCTTTATTAAAGCCAGTCTAAAGGCACTCCCGGCTGACTCTTTTTTTTTTCATTGCCATTATGCAAAGCGCTTTCTGCTAATTTCACTGAGGAAATCAGTGGAAATGAAACAGCAAAACAAACACACACAGATACGTGCACCTCTGAGCGACACAACCCTGTTTTGCTTTTCTTTATTTTGCATGGTTTCCACAGCTGATGTTTAAACACCATTTCAAAAATGTCCACGCTGCAGCCCAGGTCTTTCCCTAACCACTGAGCTACTCAAACCCACCACCTTCCACACTGCAGCCCAGTGCTCTAATTACTGAGATACTCAAACCCACCACCTTCCACACTGCAGCCCAGTGCTCTAACTACTGAGTTATTCAAAACTTAAAACACATTCCTGTATGTGTGTGTGCATCTGTCCCTGAGCTGTCCTGTGTCCTGTGTGTTTGTGCGTACCTGCGGCAGGCGCGGGACCCCCGTGGGGGCTGTGCTGGGGGAGGGCAGCCCCGCGGCCGGGTTCATACTGCGCTCTCTCTCCTCCTGGTAGATTCGGTCCCGCTCGGCCTCAGGGAGGTTCAGAAAGTTCTGCATGGCCTTCAGGTTCACGAGCAGCGACTGCGAAGCTGAACGCGGGTCCTCTTCCTTCCTCAGGATCTCAGAGAGCAGGCCCTGGCACACAACACACAGGCACGGTCAGAGGGTCTCGCTGCACACCCACACACACCCACACACACACACACACACAGGCACGGTCAGAGGAGCTCGCTGCACACACACACACACACACACACACACACACACACACACAGTCCCTCACACAATCACTACAGTTTGTGGGTCCCTCACTCACTGCAAGGTACTGGAACCTTTCTTATTGCACAGTAACCCTTAAGCCTTGCCTGATGGAAACAGCTCCAATAAGCCACAGAAACAAGAGAATGTGCTCAGTGTACAGCACAGCCTGACAGACTGACACACAGTACTCAACCTTTCCCTCACCTGTACAAAGCTCAGCTCCCGTGATGCAAAACAATTTCCACCCTCTAAAACAAATGCTTACTTAGAATCTAATGAGGCGGAATCTATATTTGCACAAACGGAATAAGCCAGGTGTGCATGCTGCTGAACTTGGAGAGGAGAGGGGAGGGGAGGGGAGGGGAAGGAAGATCAAAAAACACAGCTACAGGGAAAAGCATACGCTGATGCAAACAACAGCCGAGCAGTGTAGCTAGACAGCAGTTTAAGTGCTGCTCTGGAGCTGGCCTGCACTGTAGTTACAATACAATACCCCTCACCCTGATCCGATCCCAATCAGAGAATCTGTTACACTGCCAAATATAAAGGGTGTTAAAGGAATGTTTCTCCTACTGGCAACTCTGCAGAGGCAGCTGCATTAATCTGAAAACCTTCAATCCAAAAACACAAACAAGCAATGACAAATGGCAGCTACTTTTCCAGACTGCTCTTTGAAGCATTTTTCTCACCCTTCGTTTAGTGCTGTGAGACCCGTGCCATTCAGCACACTTTTAAGAGCCCCAGGAATTTAGGTCACTGGCGTTTGGAAATATTTAATAAAATGGTTAAACCTTTTTTTTTAAGTTGCACATGAGCATTCTGCATATTTGATGAATCTGTGCTTAATTTTTAGATTAATGCAAGTGGTTGCATTACGTGGCAGGCGGAGCGGAACAGCTCATCCTCACGAGGGGGGGGGGGGGAGCACAGCGGCCGTAGAGAAAGCAGGGGACCCCTCCTCTGGGCTGAATGACTGTGCGCTCCCCACTCTTCGACCTGGGCAGAGATAGGGAGGAGCAAGCACACCTGATACTGCTCAGCTCAGCGCTCACAGACAGGGATCCACACAGCCACTGATGCACAACCACTGACACAACTGCTTTGGTTATGTCCTACTCAAGTTACTTTGACCAAAGACTGTGTTCAAGTGGCTTCAGCAACCATATATCAAAAAATAGATAGACAGATAGATAGATAGATAGATAGATAGATAGATAGATAGATAGATAGATAGATAGATAGATAGATAGATAGATAGACAGATAGATACATGACTGAGTCTATAGCTGTGAGTCTATAGTGACTGTGACTATAGCTGTGTCTATAGCTGTGTCTATAGCTGTGAGTCTATAGCTGTGTCTATAGCTGTGTGTCTATAGCTGTGTGTCTATAGCTGTAGCTGTGAGTCTATAGCTGTGAGTCTATAGCTGTGAGTCTATAGCTGTGTCTATAGTCTATATAGCTGTGAGTCTATAGCTGTGTCTATAGTGTGAGTCTATAGCTGTGAGTCTATAGCTGTGAGTCTATAGCTGTGAGTCTATAGCTGTGTCTATAGCTCTATAGCTGTGTCTATAGCTGTGTCTATAGCTGTGAGTCTATAGCTGTGAGTCTATAGCTGTGAGTCTATAGCTGTGAGTCTATAGCTGTGAGTCTATAGCTGTGAGTCTATAGCTGTGCTGTGAGTCTATAGCTGTGAGTCTATAGCTGTGAGTCTATAGCTGTGTCTATAGCTGTGAGTCTATAGCTGTGAGTCTATAGCTGTGAGTCTATAGCTGTGTCTATAGCTGTGAGTCTATAGCTGTGAGTCTATAGCTGTGAGTCTATAGCTGTGAGTCTATAGCTGTGAGTCTATAGCTGTGAGTCTATAGCTGTGAGTCTATAGCTGTGAGTCTATAGCTGTGAGTCTATAGCTGTGAGTCTATAGCTGTGAGTCTATAGCTGTGAGTCTATAGCTGAGTCTATAGCTGTGTCTATAGTCTATAGCTGTGTCTATAGCTGTGAGTCTATAGCTGTGTCTATAGCTGTGTCTATAGCTGTGAGTCTATAGCTGTGAGTCTATAGCTGTGAGTCTATAGCTGTGAGTCTATAGCTGTGAGTCTATAGCTGTGTCTATAGCTGTGTCTATAGCTGTGAGTCTATAGCTGTGAGTCTATAGCTGTGAGTCTATAGCTGTGAGTCTATAGCTGTGAGTCTATAGCTGTGAGTCTATAGCTGTGAGTCTATAGCTGTGAGTCTATAGCTGTGAGTCTATAGCTGTGAGTCTATAGCTGTGAGTCTATAGCTGTGAGTCTATAGCTGTGAGTCTATAGCTGTGTCTATAGCTGTGAGTCTATAGCTGTGAGTCTATAGCTGTGAGTCTATAGCTGTGAGTCTATAGCTGTGAGTCTATAGCTGTGAGTCTATAGCTCTATAGCTGTGAGTCTATAGCTGTGTGTCTATAGATGTGAGTCTATAGCTGTGAGTCTATAGCTGTGAGTCTATAGCTGTGAGTCTATAGCTGTGTCTATAGCTGTGAGTCTATAGCTGTGAGTCTATAGCTGTGAGTCTATAGCTGTGAGTCTATAGCTGTGTGTCTATAGCTGTGAGTCTATAGCTGTGTCTATAGCTGTGAGTCTATAGCTGAGTCTATAGCTGTGAGTCTATAGCTGTGAGTCTATAGCTGTGAGTCTATAGCTGTGAGTCTATAGCTGTGAGTCTATAGCTGTGAGTCTATAGCTGTGAGTCTATAGCTGTGAGTCTATAGCTGTGAGTCTATAGCTGTGAGTCTATAGCTGTGAGTCTATAGCTGTGAGTCTATAGCTGTGAGTCTATAGCTGTGAGTCTATAGCTGTGTCTATAGCTGTGAGTCTATAGCTGTGTCTATAGCTGTGAGTCTATAGCTGTGAGTCTATAGCTGTGAGTCTATAGCTGTGAGTCTATAGCTGTGAGTCTATAGCTGTGAGTCTATAGCTGTGAGTCTATAGCTGTGAGTCTATAGCTGTGAGTCTATAGCTGTGAGTCTATAGCTGTGAGTCTATAGCTGTGAGTCTATAGCTGTGAGTCTATAGCTGTGAGTCTATAGCTGTGAGTCTATAGCTGTGAGTCTATAGCTGTGTCTATAGCTGTGAGTCTATAGCTGTGTCTATAGCTGTGAGTCTATAGCTGTGAGTCTATAGCTGTGTGTCTATAGCTGTGAGTCTATAGCTGTGTCTATAGCTGTGAGTCTATAGCTGTGAGTCTATAGCTGAGTCTATAGCTGTGAGTCTATAGCTGTGTGTCTATAGCTGTGTGTCTATAGCTGTGAGTCTATAGCTGTGTCTATAGCTGTGAGTCTATAGCTGTGTCTATAGCTGTGAGTCTATAGCTGTGTCTATAGCTGTGAGTCTATAGCTGTGTCTATAGCTGTGAGTCTATAGCTGTGAGTCTATAGCTGTGAGTCTATAGCTGTGAGTCTATAGCTGTGTGTCTATAGCTGTGTCTATAGCTGTGAGTCTATAGCTGTGTCTATAGCTGTGAGTCTATAGCTGTGAGTCTATAGCTGTGAGTCTATAGCTGTGAGTCTATAGCTGTGAGTCTATAGCTGTGAGTCTATAGCTGTGAGTCTATAGCTGTGAGTCTATAGCTGTGTCTATAGCTGTGAGTCTATAGCTGTGAGTCTATAGCTGTGTCTATAGCTGTGAGTCTATAGCTGTGAGTCTATAGCTGTGAGTCTATAGCTGTGAGTCTATAGCTGTGAGTCTATAGCTGTGAGTCTATAGCTGTGTCTATAGCTGTGTGTCTATAGCTGTGTGTTTATAGCTGTGTGTCTATAGTTGTGAGTCTATAGCCATGAGTCTATAGCTGTGAGTCTATAGCAGAGTCTATAGTTGTGAGTCTATAGCTGAGTCTATAGCTGTGAGTATATAGCCATGAGTATAGACTTATGGCTAGAGATTCGCAGCTACAGACTCACTCTGATCATCTCTATCTGTCAATTTAAAGCACAAACGAGTGACAATTATTAACAAACCAAAGGCCAGGAGGAAATGATCTCTGCCCATGAATCAGCGTGTGTGTTGTTATTCAAAGTCTATAGTTGTGAGTCTATAGCTGTGAGTCTATAGCTGTGTCTATAGCTGTGTCTATAGCTGTGAGTCTATAGCTGTGAGTCTATAGTTGTGTCTGTAGCTGTGAGTCTATAGCTGTGAGTCTATAGCTGTGTCTATAGCTGTGTCTATAGCTGTGAGTCTATAGCTGTGTCTATAGCTGTGAGTCTATAGCTGTGTCTATAGCTGTGAGTCTATAGCTGTGTCTATAGCTGTGAGTCTATAGCTGTGTCTATAGCTGTGAGTCTATAGCTGTGAGTCTATAGCTGTGTCTATAGCTGTGAGTCTATAGCTGTGTCTATAGCTGTGAGTCTATAGCTGTGAGTCTATAGCTGTGAGTCTATAACTGTGTGTCTATAGCTGTGAGTCTATAGCTGTGTCTATAGCTGTGAGTCTATAGCTGTGTCTATAGTTGTGAGTCTATAGCTGAGTCTGTAGCTGTGAGTCTATAGCCTTGAGTCTATACCTGTGTCTATAGCTGTGAGTCTATAACTGTGTCTATAGCTGTGGGTCTATAGCTGTGAGTCTATAGCTGAGTCTGTAGCTGTGTGTCTGTAGCTGTGTCTATAGCTGTGTGTCTATAGCTGAGTCTATAGCTGTGGGTCTATAGCTGTGAGTCTATAGCTGTGTCTATAGTTGTGAGTCTATAGCTGAGTCTATAGCTATCTGTCTATCAGTCTATAGCTGTGAGTCTATAACTGTGAGTCTATCACTGTGAGTCTATAGCTATCAGTCTATAGCTGTGAGTCTATAGCTGTGAGTCTATCGCTGTGAGTCTATAGCTATCAGTCTATCGCTGTGAGTCTATAGCCGTGAGTCTATAACTGTGTCTATAGCTGTGAGTCTATCACTGTGAGTCTATAGCTATCAGTCTATAGCTGTGAGTCTATAGCTATCAGTCTATCGCTGTGAGTCTATAGCCGTGAGTCTATAGCTGTGTCTATAGCTGTGTCTATAGCTGTGAGTCTACAGCTGAGTCTATAGCCATCAGTCTACAGCTGTGAGTCTATAGCCATGAGTCTATAACTGTGTCTATAGCTGTGTGTCTATAGCTGTGAGTTTATAGCTGTGTCTATAGTTGTGAGTCTATAGCCATGAGTCTATAGCTGTGAGTCTATAGCAGAGTCTATAGTTGTGAGTCTATAGCTGAGTCTATAGCTGTGAGTATATAGCCATGAGTATAGACTTATGGCTAGAGATTCGCAGCTACAGACTCACTCTGATCATCTCTATCTGTCAATTTAAAGCACAAACGAGTGACAATTATTAACAAACCAAAGGCCAGGAGGAAATGATCTCTGCCCATGAATCAGCGTGTGTGTTGTTATTCAAAGCCTTCAAAATTATTTTATTTATGTCTTAAGAGAGAGAGCAATATGGGTCCTAATCACAACAGAAATGCCGGCCTCAGTGCAGAGGACTCAGCAGCAAGGTGAATAGAAGGATGTTGTAGAGTATGGGGTGTATCATTCGCCTGCTCACCTGCGTCCTGTTGAAAGCCACCCTGGCGAAGACGGCCTGTGAGACGCTGGCTCTCTTCAGCTCGTCCCGCACCTGCTGGTAGATTTCGGGTGAGACCTCCACGCCGCTGGGGTTGGAGCCGGGCTCCGCGGGCTTGGCAGGGCGCGGGATGGGCGGGTGGTTCAGGAACTGCTGGTTGATGCCCTGGGGGTGCTGGTGCGTGAGGAGCCGGCTGACCGCTAGCTGCTGGTTGATGAGGTGTGCCATGGCCAGCTGCTGCCGGACCAGCTGGGGGTTGAGCTGGGGTGAGAGCAGGCCTGCAGGGCCCATGAGGGGCTGCAGCGTGGCTCCGGGGGGGACCTGGCTGTGCAAGGGGGGGCTGTGGTGCAGCTGGCTGTGAGGGGACGGTTGCTGCTGCTGCTGCTGCGGTTCCCGCTGCTCCCCCCCTCCGCCCAGCGAGCTCAGCTGGGTCAGGCCAGGCAGGTGTGAGGGACGCTGGCCCAGGACACAGAATTCAGACAGGTTGTCTCTCTCCACTGTAGGGTATTGGGATGGGAAAAGAAACAGTCACACTCTCTTCTGCTGCTCATCTGTTATAATGTGCATGCATGTTACACCAGCTTTAGCACCCCATTTGTTGCATTGCAGGTTCTACCTTCTTATGTTGTAAAGATGATTTATAATAAATCGCATTTTTACAGCTGAAATGGGCCCGAATGTCCACTGTGGGTAAATTGCCCACTTTATAAATGCACTATGGAGCAGGCAATTTGCATAAAAGTTGCTCATAGTAGAAATTACAGGTCCATTGTCTCTTAGAGGAATATATTTTTAACTCACACTGTTTCAAGCATTTAAAGCAGCCACATTCACATTGACTTGGCTATTGAAGGAAACAGTGGGGCGCTGGTGGGATGATTCAGAGCAAGGAAAGTCTAAGTATTCTCACCTTTAATTTCTGTGTTTTCTCTTCCTGCCCACATCTTCTCTAAGTAATCCCCTGCATCGTGGAAGAAGAGGGACATGAAAAAGGGTGAGAAAACATCACACTAACAGCCAAGGAAAAACTCTCCCGAGAAAACACCTTGATTACAACAGAATGCAAGCCACAATCCTGGAGTGAGATTCATCGGGAGTAGAGAAGAGGGAGGGAAAGGAGAGAGGAGAGGATATAGAGGAGTAGAGAAGAGAGAGACAGTAGAGAAGAGAGAGGATATAGAGGAGTAGAGAGCAGAGAAGAGAGAGACAGTAGAGAAGAGAGAGGATATAGAGGAGTAGAGAGCAGAGAAGAGAGAGACAGTAGAGAAGACAGAGAGGATATAGAGGAGTAGAGAGCAGAGAAGAGAGAGACAGTAGAGAAGAAAGAAATGAAATAGAGGAGTAGAGAGCAAAGAAGACAGAGACAGTAGAGAAGAGAGGATATAGAGGAGTAGAGAGCAGAGAAGAGAGAGACAGTAGAGAAGACAGAGAGGATATAGAGGAGTAGAGAGCAGAGAAGACAGAGACAGTAGAGAAGAGAGAGAGGATATAGAGGAGTAGAGAGCAGAGAAGAGAGAGACAGTAGAGAAGAGAGGATATAGAGGAGTAGAGAGCAGAGAAGAGAGAGAGACAGTACAGAAGAGAGGATATAGAGGAGTAGAGAGCAGAGAAGAGAGAGGGAGACAGAAGATCATAGGGAGGCTTGATAAGCTGGTTAGAATTCCTTTGCCAACTGGACCAGCTCTGAAGTTTGTGTTTGGGGGCAGATCTCTACAGTCACTGAGCACAGTTCAATGCATGACACGTGCGAATGCTCAATTTCATAAGTAGCCTGCATTACACAATGAACAGTATATTGGGAGGGTTTGATCTTGACAATAGGAATCTCTTCCACTGGTGCACAATTACCTGCCAGGGTTCACCAGTTTAGATGCCAGATTATTTCTGTACCTGCTTGGTGAGGCAGGGTATAATGATCTCATATATCTCAGAAGAGCCATGAAAAAGAACTTCAGAGACAATACCTTTATAAACAGGCATTCACACGTACACACACACAGACAGACAAAAGCATGAACGCATGTACTCACATGCAAACACAGACAAGTGTACTGTGCACACGTGCACACAGACACAGACACAGACACAGACACAGACACACACACACACACACACACACACACACACACACACACACACACACTCACTCCAGTCAATCCAAACTCTACCACATGACATGCGATGCAGATGCATTGACTGCAGAGGATAATCACAGCTCCCCCAGCTCCTAAAGATATTAACAGGCTGAACCAGATCCCAGTTCAGGCACAGCCCTGCCCAGCTGCCTCTAGGGTTATCTGTGACAGCGTGAATATCAACCTAAATGTGCTCTTGAGAATCGGCTGAAATGAACCATTGGCTGCAAAAGGAATGGTCAGAAAAGCATACATTGATTGATAGTAAACCTATATATCTAAATAAATTGGAAAACATGCTGCTTTTCCCGCATAAAAGAGCCTGACCTTGATTTACTACAATAAAACGTGATCTTCATTAAACTTAATAAAGATTGACAACCGCAGCAGCCAATGGGGTTTGGGGGTTTCTTTTGTCCAATCGCATTTCTGCTCTAGACTTTTTTGCATCTGTTCCTGATGAGCGGCATTCACAGGCCGGCTGCTTTCTATCCCTGAGTTCTGTTTTTGAAAGGCAAAAAACAAAACTAAAAAACGCTATTCTGTAACCCGAAGCTATTTCTCAGCAAACAGAGCTTTTTATTCTGTGTTTTGGGTTGTGTTTACTTTGATCTGGTTCACAGTGTAATTACTCCATTTTAAAAATGATTTCTAAGTAAAGAGGCACATTCTTCATGCCGGGCCGACTATATATGGTTATCTGTAACAGAATCCCCGAGTTTAACTTTAGGGAACTATGGTTTTGATTAGGAGGGAACCGTTTAGTTCCCACTACTTTATTAAAAAAGACATTAGCACATAATTCAAACCATGTTGAGCTCAACTAAAGCCATGATGTTTTTAAGCATGCTATCTCAGCGAGTCACAGTTTCTCTGCTTAGACAGTAGAGCTATGAAGACAAAGACATTGCTATGGTCATGTGAATGTGGCAGGCAGTGTTGTGTGCTGCCCTGCCGTTACGGGTTCTGTCCCCTCTCAATGAGATGAGATGAGGTTAAAAGCTCTAAAACCACGAATGCAGATGAGCCTGGATCTTTTGCATTGCGGTTGAGATGCTTGCTTGCAGTGCACGAGGTTGCCGGTTCAGGCCCAGCCTCCACCTGTTACAAAGGCGCCCCCTCCCTGTCAGTACCATGCTCCCCCTGGCACTCTCCTCACCTTTAACCTTCTTGCATTTCTTGTACCAGCGGCCGAACTCCTGGCACTTGGCAGTGGAGACGTTGGCGTAGCAGGTGCTGTTCACGATGGAGGAGATCATACTCTGTGGAGAGGAGACAGGACTCAGCAACACTGTTCTGGGACACTGCCTGGGCTCTGAACTTATTTCAGTGCTCTGACCTAGGTTGAATTGTAAGTAAGCCGACCCGAAGTGAGCACAAGGCAATCTGGAGAACTGTCGTTACTGTAAATTAAGCATGAGCTTCCCTTAAACCAACGTCCCCATCGACAATGGATAGTGCAAAGCATATGACATGCTTTATCTAGATTTCCAGAAAGCTTTTGATAAAGTCCCGCATAAAAGATTAATTCTCAAACTGAACACAATAGGGATTCAAGGAAACGCATGCACATGGATTAGGGAGTGGTTAACTTGTAGAAAACAGAAAGTACTGATTAGAGGAAAAACTTCAAAATGGAGCGAGGTAAACAGTGGAGTACCACAGGGATCAGTATTCCTAATTTACATTAATGACTTAGATTCTGGTATAGTAAGCAAACTTGTTAAATTTGCAGACGACACAAAAATAGGAGGAGTGGCAAACACCATAGCAATTCAAAATGATCTTTACATCATTCGGAACTGGGCAGACACATGGCAAATGACATTTAATATAGGAAAGTGTAAGATACTGCACACAGGCAATACAAATGTACATTATAAATATCATATGAGAGATACTGAAATTGAAGAATAAAAAAAACCTAGGAGTTTACGTTGATTCAGAAATGTCTTCATCTAGACAATATGGGGAAGCTATAAAAAAGGCCAACAAGATCCTCAGACATATATAGTGCATAGTGTCGAATTTAAATCAAGGGACGTAATGTTAAAACTTTACAATGCATTAGTAAGACCTCATCTAGAATACTGTGTTCAGTTCTAGTCACCTCACTATAAAAAGGATATTGCTGCTCTAGAAAGAGTGCAAAGAAGAGCGACCAGAATTATTCCTGGTTTAAAAGGCATGGCATATGCAGACAGGCTTAAAGAATTGAATCTATTCAGTCTTGAACAAAGAAGACTATGTGGTGATCTGATTCAAGCATTTCAAATTGTAAAAGGAATTGGCAATGTCGACACAAGGGACTTTTTCGACCTGAAAAAAGAAACAAGGACCAAGGGTCACAAATGGAGATTAGATAAAGGCATTCAGAACAGAAACATGTGGGAGTCTGGAACCAACTCCCCAGTAATGTTGCTGAAGCTGACACCCTGGGATCCTTTAAGAAGCTGCTTGATGAGATTCTGGGATCAAGAAGCTACTAACAACCAAACGAGCTGGGCTGAATGGCCTCCTCTTGCTTGTAACCTTTCTTATGTTCTTATCTTCTGTTCCAGCTTTCTGACTGTCTTGTGAGCTGGCCGAGAAGCTCCTGGAGGAGAATTCTCACAGATCACTCTGTCTGTTCAGACAGAACTTTCCAACGGTGTAATCAACAAAGAGGAGGACAGAAAGAGGCTTTGACTAACCCTACAACTCCACCACCACAAGAAGCACGTCATAAAGGCTTTATAGACTCTTAATAGACTGAAATATATAAATAAGACTATAATACTGTTTGCATACATGAATGATGTGGTAGTGTATATTACAACATTCTTATAAAATGTTATAGCATAAAATTATCTTCAATGTGTATTGTAATAGGGTGCTATTACCCTAACTGTTTGTAATGTTATGTTTTCAACCACTCATAACAGATCCCTTAACTAAAGCATTCACATTTTTGTGGGGTCAAATTATAATTAAGTTGTGTGGGGTTTAAAGTTGTACAGCAGGGTCTTTGGGGGCCCCTGAGCCCCACTTCTGAAATTGGCGGGTGGTGTGTGGTGGAGAGAAGGGGGGTGTGTGTCTATAGCAGTATGACCGGGGTGAAGCTGCAGATGTGTGACAGCCTTGGCTCCCAGATCAGTCAGCCCTGCCTCGACAGATCTATGAGTCTGGGTCCCTGCCATGCATCTCTGCAGCTCTCCAAAACATGGGAAACCTCACTTAAGTGGATGGGTAAAGCAGCAGGAAATAGAAAATGAAGTGGTGGTGGTGTAATCTTTAGGAAAAGGAAACGTACTTCAGCTGTGAACTGTTCCCGGCAGAGTCAGAAGCCTAGTAAATCTCTGACTCTGACAGCTCTCCCACAGCCCTGTGGCTTTGTGGTTAGGGCAGAGGACTAGGGGACAGGAGATCCCAGTTCAACCCCCCCGTCTCCTGAAGGATTACACACACACAGATGAAGGACAAAGGGCTGTCCCTCCCCTTCAGTTACAGCAGCACAAACAGTCTAATAAGCAGCAGCAGTGAGTGTGTGGTTTCAGTCCTGGGAGACCGCTCTGCAATCTTCTGCTGCCGATAACATATTAACCACTTGGGTGTCATAATAAGCTTTCCACATATGGCACGGTATTACTGAGTGAATTTCAGCCCTACAGGGATCTGGGCAATGCTTTTATTAAACCCGAGGGAGACATTGGGTTACTCTCTCGGTTTTTTTGTTTTTTTACACACGCACCTATCAAAAGGAGAATGCAATACACATGTCAGGTATTTCTATCAGTATCTTTAAACTTTGATAATATAGGATTTATCAGCCCACAACTGGCTTGTGTTTTTATCTAACTGTACATATTAAAATATTTACTATGCAAGGACAGTACAGCTTTTCCTGTTTTGAAATCAACATGTTAACAAATGAATTTATGTAATACATGTTAACAAATACTTCTTAACCTTTTAGGGTCAGCCCAATGTTAAATATCCCGCCGGTGACCTGCCCTGTAACTCTTTTTACTCAGGCACTGTGAGAGACAGCCCTGCGATATATGTCATTGGAAAAATGAGGTCCTACTCATGTGTTTCCGGTAGATGACCAAGTCAGTGTTTTGGAATGTTGCTGTTGAACAGAAGACAGACCTAACTCGTGCAGTAAACAAACACTTTTGCACAAAATCTGTACAAAATAAGAGACATGGCAACATCAAAGGCACAAGGACCTATTTTCCGATAAATACATATTTGTTTTTCATGTTTGTAGATCAGATGCACAAGACCAGAGCTGCTTGGAGTTATGTTGCCATGGTTGCCACCGTGCTGGCCATTCAAGCCACAGTGAACAGATCCATATTGTGCCACATGATCAGGGGGCCTGGGATGAATAATTTGAATAATTTTTTTTTTCTTTTGCACATTTTCAGTTAATCACTTTTTGTTTGGTTGCTTTTGGTCCTTTTTGTATATATGGTCATAATTCCTTTATTTTTTTTATCCAATTGTTAAAAGAAAAAAAAAGAAAAAAAGCAATCCATGATCCCGACATGTTGAATTTCATTGTGCACTTTCAAATTTGAGCTGGCCATACTAAAACATTTTTTACAAACAATAAATAATGTTTTTTTTTCTCTAAAAAGCATCTCTTTTTCTGTGGTTTTTGTTATCTGTATTGAACAGGGTGGGTTTCACAACATTTCCCTTTTGTTATGAAAGCCTAGTGTGTGCATATTCATTTCATGTATGCCATTTACCTGTAATCTTTACAGTTAAAGAGTTATAGCCACAAATCTGACAACAGTAAAAAACAGGCAAAAATGACCCGGCCCCTAGTACCAGTATAAATATCAGCACCATACCTCCCTGGGCTTCACCATGCTTTCACTGTGCTGTATTACTCTTCACTGTGCTGTATTACTCTTCACTATGCTTTCACTGTGCTGCATTACTCTTCACCATGCCTTCACTATGCTGTATTATACTTCACTATGCTTTCACTGTGCTGTATTACTCTTCACCATGCTTGCACTATGCTGTATTACTCTTCACCATGCTTGTATTATGCTGTATTACTCTTCACTATGCTTTCACTGTGCTGTATTACTCTTCACCATGCTTGTATTATGCTGTATTACTCTTCACTATGCTTTCACTGTGCTGTATTACTCTTCACCATGCTTGTATTATGCTGTATTACTCTTCACTATGCTTTCACTGTGCTGTATTACTCTTCACCATGCTTGCATTATGCTGTATTACTCTTCACTATGCTTTCACTGTGCTGTATTACTCTTCACCATGCCTTCACTGTGCTGCATTACTCTTCACCATGCCTTCACTGTGCTGCACTACTCTTCACCATGCTTGCACTGTGCTGTACTGCTGTTTGCTATGCTTGTACGATGGGCACACAGAGTGAGGATTGCAGGGAGTGTGCTGGCTGTGCTGGTTCAGCTCTGACCTGTGAGAGAGGGCACTCCTTGGCCAGTGTACTCTGGTTCATCTCCTTCAGCAGCTCTTTCAGGGCGTTGCGCACAGTGGCGTGGTTCCACTGCTCTGCAGGCAAGTCCTCCAGCTTGGCACGGCTAAAAAAAATCAACAAAAAATTCACTAGACTGCTTGGCAAAGAAATTAGATTACAGTACAGCAGCGGCTCTCAAACCTCTCCAAGCCGGGACACGTTCACAAGTGACATGGGTAGACCCCTGACTGTGGCGATATGTCATAGAAATACCTCAAGATTTTTACAGTCTAATCAATGTTTGTGTTGTTCTTAATGTCATAGGCTTTCATAACACAACTCTCTAATAGACTCACTGCAAATGAGCAGGTATGAAAAAAAAGAAGCTTGTTTAGTTTTTAGCTTTGGAATGAGGACGGCGCCTCCTCCTGGCTGCCCCTCACCTCTGCAGCTGGATCCTCAGCGTCACCACGTGGTACACGTCCTGCAACATGTCCGCCACTGTGGCCTCGGGCTCATCACTCAGGTGGTGGATCGGGAGCGGGTTCCAGCAGCCCACCTTGATGATCCCTGTGCAGATACACAAACACGTGCTATGAGGAACCCCTTAACTAGCAAACAGTCCTGCAGTTCAAGGCTGAGCATTACATAATCAGCACTTATAGAGGCAAATCAATCACGTATCATTGTTTAATACACGCCGATAGCTGCAATCAAATGTCCCAACCTGCAGTATTTTGTGATCTGGTCCCTCCCATTCACAGTGTATATCCAAGCCTTACGAACCTTTTGTTTTACAAATGCAACCAGTACACATTGATCCAGAATCTGTTTGTCCATCACCATTAAACACTCAACAGTGTGACATTCTGAAATACTAAAAAAAACCTAATAAATGTAACGCCGAACATTAACACTAGAAGCCATTATCAATGTCTTTACATGTTGGAATGGTTTTGGATTGACACCCCAGCTTGATAAAGTGTGAAGGGTCTCTGAATGATCCCAATGTGTTAATTATCCGTGAATGGGAGATTAAACTTGCAGGGGTGTGAGTGAGTTAGATACGTAGGCATGAAAGGAAAAAAGAAGAAAAGAAATAAGGAAACTAATTGGAAAAGGAGAAATGAAATGAATCCTAGAGGAATGCTTTTTGAATCTAAACTTCAGGTGCCTTGAGGTCACCAGAGTCCTTCAGTAAGGCTGCCAAGTTCAGTGCAGGGCTTTATAAAACAATGTTTCAACTTCATCAGATCACCTAATTCAGTGTGTGCATTTTTCATAACCATGCTTGAGGAGATTTTATACAGACAGCCCCACACATGCATTACCTCCTTCCCCTTGCCCTCTCTGAACTCCAATTGCAGAACTAAACTGCACTAAACTCATTAGGATCACTGCTGAGTCGAGTACAGTGCTGGCAACGTACACATCCCATCAGTCTTGAGGATTTCTTTATCAGACCTGTGCATCTCCCCTTGAGCTGTAACTGGAAACCTCTGCTTCCAATGGGAGCCGGGACCCGCGAGGATATTGTCTATCTGTACAACCGGATCAAGCTGTTAGGCTGTCACAGTGCAAGTGATCGCTGACAGCAGCCCTTGAACCAGGGTGCAGTATGTTTGACCTGAAGAGCTGGCCTGGGGTCTTTAGTCCTTGAATGTTTTCTCTGTTGGTTTAGCAAGTAAAACGCAGGGGTGGAAAATAAAAGCAAGGGAGGTCACCAAGCGGCTCCAGCAAGGAGGATGCTGCTCTGAGAGTCTTTCGTTCAGCTCTGCGCTGTCTCTCTATATTCTCTCTCTGGTGTGCTTGGAAACCGCATTGCAATTGTTTTCTGAAATGCTTTCTCTCCCGTCTCCCAATTTCATTAAAGCTGTAATTTTAGAATAAACATTCTCAAAGGTTCTCAGGCTTTGGAACAGATCCGATTGCAGACCTGGGAGAGGGGGAGAGGGGGAGGGGGGGTGGGGGGGGTGGGCACCCCGCGTCAAATCATTTTACAAGGAGGGGGGGCACACACACACACACACACACACACACACACACACACACACATACACACACACACACACACACACACACACACACACACAGTGTTATTGGTCCTGGTCATCTCTCAACTAAACAGCATCTAAAAAAATCCCATAACACATTTCCTGTAGTAAATGAATGCTGAAAGCATGGTAAAGTGTAGGTAAGCGTTATAAAGAGGCATGGTAAAGCATATAAAAAAACTCATGGTAAATCATAGTAAACTATGGTAATTACATAGTGCAGATTTACCGTGGAGGACTCTTAGAAGGGTCTCATCTCACTCCAGATTGATAATTAAAGAGGCAATGGGCTGTAGTTACAGGGACTGTTAAACTGCAGGCTAGTTGCGCTCTGTAAGAATGCACTTTTACTGCAGCGTCCAATGGAAACCTCTGACCTCTGGACACACCACAGGGACTACCCACTCTCCACCGCCCTGTCCTCGGTCCCTCACCCCAGCCCCAACCCCCAAGCTGCATGATGACAATCCTACGGCTGTGTCTTCATCTCTTACATATGACAACAGCCATGAACCCTTTGGAAAATTATTGCCAGCGTTTAATTATCAAAAGACTAAAAATATCTCTCTTTATATATGCTTATTATAGAAACCCTTCAGAGCCATTCTAATTGAAACAAACAATATCTCCCAGTTGATTATTGTCTGTGTTAATTAAAGAAAGACACAGGCTCTTTTGGGGGAATGTTTAAAAATACCGCAGGGTAAAAGTTATGCAGGACACAATTCAAAAAGGAAAAAATAAATAGCATGGACTCTGTATAATTTTGGTTGTAAACCACAGAGGAAAAATGTATTATTTAAGCCAGAAATTATTCATTTAACATAAACGCTTAGTTTAAAAAACAAAAAGCATTCATTTAATAAGAATGAAGGCTGTGGGTGGAGCTGCTGAGTTTTATGTGTTCGTTACGGGAATTAAAAACAACACAGGCGTTTCGGGGATTGCTTTTTTGTTGTTGTTCTTTTGCTTTTTTTTTCTAAATTGAACTTTTAGCATGAGGAGTTCTGTTTTCAGTGCGGTACAGCAGGATAATAGTTTATACAGCAGCTCTGTTAAAAAAAAATCGAAATAAAAGTGTCTTAAGCGAAATCCGGCAGGTATTTCGTTTGAGACAGCCTAGGTGTGACAGGTTGGTGTTTCGTTTGAGACAGTCTAGGTGTCAGAGGTTGGTATTTCGTTTGAGACAGTCTAGGTGTGAGAGGTTGGTGTTTCGTTTGAGACAGTCTAGGTGTGAGAGGTTGGTGTTTCGTTTGAGACAGTCTAGGTGTGAGAGGTTGGTTTTCGTTTGAGACAGTCTAGGTGTGAGAGGTTGGTGTTTCGTTTGAGACAGTCTAGGTGTGTGAGAGGTTGGTGTTTCGTTTGAGACAGTCTAGGTGTGAGAGGTTGGTGTTTCGTTTGAGACAGTCTAGGTGTGAGAGGTTGGTATTTCGTTTGAGACAGTCTAGGTGTGAGAGGTTGGTATTTCGTTTGAGACAGTCTAGGTGTGAGAGGTTGGTATTTCGTTTGAGACAGTCTAGGTGTGAGAGGTTGGTGTTTCGTTTGAGACAGTCTAGGTGTGAGAGGTTGGTGTTTCGTTTGAGACAGTGGTGTGAGAGGTTGGTGTTTCGTTTGAGACAGTCTAGGTGTGAGAGGTTGGTGTTTCGTTTGAGACAGTCTAGGTGTGAGAGGTTGGTGTTTCGTTTGAGACAGCCTAGGTGTCAGAGGTTGGTATTTCGTTTGAGACAGTCTAGGTGTGAGAGGTTGGTGTTTCGTTTGAGACAGTCTAGGTGTGAGAGGTTGGTTTTCGTTTGAGACAGCCTAGGTGTCAGAGGTTGGTGTTTCGTTTGAGACAGCCTAGGTGTGAGAGGTTGGTGTTTCGTTTGAGACAGCCTAGGTGTGAGAGGTTGGTGTTTCGTTTGAGACAGTCTAGGTGTGAGAGGTTGGTGTTTCGTTTGAGACAGTCTAGGTGTGAGAGGTTGGTGTTTCGTTTGAGGTGTTGGTGTTTCGTTTGAGACAGCCTAGGTGTGAGAGGTTGGTATTTCGTTTGAGACAGTCTAGGTGTGAGAGGTTGGTATTTCGTTTGAGACAGTCTAGGTGTGAGAGGTTGGTGTTTCGTTTGAGACAGTCTAGGTGTGAGAGGTTGGTGTTTCGTTTGAGACAGTCTAGGTGTGAGAGGTTGGTGTTTCGTTTGAGACAGTCTAGGTGTGAGAGGTTGGTGTTTCGTTTTTGAGACAGTCTAGGTGTGAGAGGTTGGTGTTTCGTTTGAGTCTAGGTGTGAGAGGTTGGTGTTTCGTTTGAGACAGTCTAGGTGTGAGAGGTTGGTGTTTCGTTTGAGACAGCCTAGGTGTGAGAGGTTGGTATTTCGTTTGAGACAGCCTAGGTGTCAGAGGTTGGTATTTCGTTTGAGACAGCCTAGGTGTGAGAGGTTGGTGTTTCGTTTGAGACAGTCTAGGTGTGAGAGGTTGGTGTTTCGTTTGAGACAGTCTAGGTGTGAGAGGTTGGTGTTTCGTTTGAGACAGTCTAGGTGTGAGAGGTTGGTGTTTCGTTTGAGACAGTCTAGGTGTGAGAGGTTGGTGTTTCGTTTGAGACAGTCTAGGTGTGAGAGGTTGGTGTTTCGTTTGAGACAGTCTAGGTGTGAGAGGTTGGTGTTTCGTTTGAGACAGTCTAGGTGTGAGAGGTTGGTGTTTCGTTTGAGACAGTGTAGGTGTCGTTTGAGAGGGTTGAGAGGTTGGTTTTCGTTTGAGACAGCCTAGGTGTGAGAGGTTGGTGTTTCGTTTGAGACAGCCTAGGTGTGAGAGGTTGGTGTTTCGTTTGAGACAGTCTAGGTGTGAGAGGTTGGTATTTCGTTTGAGACAGTCTAGGTGTGAGAGGTTGGTGTTTCGTTTGAGACAGTCTAGGTGTGAGAGGTTGGTGTTTCGTTTGAGACAGCCTAGGTGTGAGAGGTTGGTATTTCGTTTGAGACAGCCTAGGTGTGAGAGGTTGGTATTTCGTTTGAGACAGCCTAGGTGTGAGAGGTTGGTATTTCGTTTGAGACAGCCTAGGTGTGAGAGGTTGGTGTTTCGTTTGAGACAGTCTAGGTGTGAGAGGTTGGTGTTTCGTTTGAGACAGTCTAGGTGTGAGAGGTTGGTGTTTCGTTTGAGACAGTCTAGGTGTGAGAGGTTGGTGTTTCGTTTGAGACAGTCTAGGTGTGAGAGGTTGGTATTTCGTTTGAGACAGTCTAGGTGTGAGAGGTTGGTGTTTCGTTTGAGACAGTCTAGGTGTGAGAGGTTGGTGTTTCGTTTGAGACAGTCTAGGTGTGAGAGGTTGGTGTTTCGTTTGAGACAGTTTCGTTTGAGACAGTCTAGGTGTGAGAGGTTGGTGTTTCGTTTGAGACAGCCTAGGTGTGAGAGGTTGGTGTTTCGTTTGAGACGTTTGAGACAGACAGTCTAGGTGTCAGAGGTTGGTATTTCGTTTGAGGTGGTGTGAGAGGTTGGTGTTTCGTTTGAGACAGTCTAGGTGTGAGAGGTTGGTATTTCGTTTGAGACAGTCTAGGTGTGAGAGGTTGGTGTTTCGTTTGAGACAGCCTAGGTGTGAGAGGTTGGTATTTCGTTTGAGACAGCCTAGGTGTGAGAGGTTGGTGTTTCGTTTGAGACAGTCTAGGTGTGAGAGGTTGGTGTTTCGTTTGAGACAGTCTAGGTGTGAGAGGTTGGTGTTTCGTTTGAGACAGTCTAGGTGTGAGAGGTTGGTGTTTCGTTTGAGACAGTCTAGGTGTGAGAGGTTGGTGTTTCGTTTGAGACAGTCTAGGTGTGAGAGGTTGGTTGGTTTCGTTTGAGACAGTCTAGGTGTGAGAGGTTGGTGTTTCGTTTGAGACAGTCTAGGTGTGAGAGGTTGGTATTTCGTTTGAGACAGCCTAGGTGTGAGAGGTTGGTATTTCGTTTGAGACAGTCTAGGTGTGAGAGGTTGGTGTTTCGTTTGAGACAGTCTAGGTGTGAGAGGTTGGTGTTTCGTTTGAGACAGTCTAGGTGTGAGAGGTTGGTGTTTCGTTTGAGACAGTCTAGGTGTGAGAGGTTGGTGTTTCGTTTGAGACAGCCTAGGTGTGAGAGGTTGGTATTTCGTTTGAGACAGTCTAGGTGTGAGAGGTTGGTGTTTCGTTTGAGACAGTCTAGGTGTGAGAGGTTGGTGTTTCGTTTGAGACAGCCTAGGTGTGAGAGGTTGGTGTTTCGTTTGAGACAGTCTAGGTGTGAGAGGTTGGTGTTTCGTTTGAGACAGTCTAGGTGTCAGAGGTTGGTGTTTCGTTTGAGACAGTCTAGGTGTGAGAGGTTGGTGTTTCGTTTGAGACAGTCTAGGTGTGAGAGGTTGGTATTTCGTTTGAGACAGTCTAGGTGTGAGAGGTTGGTATTTCGTTTGAGACAGCCTAGGTGTGAGAGGTTGGTGTTTCGTTTGAGACAGTCTAGGTGTGAGAGGTTGGTGTTTCGTTTGAGACAGTCTAGGTGTGAGAGGTTGGTGTTTCGTTTGAGACAGTCTAGGTGTGAGAGGTTGGTGTTTCGTTTGAGACAGTCTAGGTGTGAGAGGTTGGTATTTCGTTTGAGACAGTCTAGGTGTGAGAGGTTGGTGTTTCGTTTGAGACAGTCTAGGTGTGAGAGGTTGGTGTTTCGTTTGAGACAGTCTAGGTGTGAGAGGTTGGTGTTTCGTTTGAGACAGTCTAGGTGTGAGAGGTTGGTGTTTCGTTTGAGACAGTCTAGGTGTGAGAGGTTGGTGTTTCGTTTGAGACAGTCTAGGTGTGAGAGGTTGGTGTTTCGTTTGAGACAGTCTAGGTGTGAGAGGTTGGTGTTTCGTTTGAGACAGTCTAGGTGTGAGAGGTTGGTGTTTCGTTTGAGACAGTCTAGGTGTGAGAGGTTGGTGTTTCGTTTGAGACAGTCTAGGTGTGAGAGGTTGGTGTTTCGTTTGAGACAGTCTAGGTGTGAGAGGTTGGTGTTTCGTTTGAGACAGTCTAGGTGTGAGAGGTTGGTGTTTCGTTTGAGACAGTCTAGGTGTGAGAGGTTGGTGTTTCGTTTGAGACAGTCTAGGTGTGAGAGGTTGGTGTTTCGTTTGAGACAGTCTAGGTGTGAGAGGTTGGTGTTTCGTTTGAGACAGTCTAGGTGTGAGAGGTTGGTGTTTCGTTTGAGACAGTCTAGGTGTGAGAGGTTGGTGTTTCGTTTGAGACAGTCTAGGTGTGAGAGGTTGGTGTTTCGTTTGAGACAGTCTAGGTGTGGTGTTTGAGTTTGAGAGGTGTGGTGGTTTCGTTTGAGACAGTCTAGGTGTGAGAGGTTGGTGTTTCGTTTGAGACAGTTTGTGAGACAGTCTAGGTGTGAGAGGTTGGTTGTTTGAGACAGTCTAGGTGTGAGAGGTTGGTCGTTTGAGACAGTCTAGGTGTGAGAGGTTGGTGTTTCGTTTGAGACAGTCTAGGTGTGAGAGGTTGGTGTTTCGTTTGAGACAGTCTAGGTGTGAGAGGTTGGTGTTTCGTTTGAGACAGTCTAGGTGTGAGAGGTTGGTGTTTCGTTTGAGACAGGGTGTGAGAGGTTGGTGTTTCGTTTGAGACAGTCTAGGTGTGAGAGGTTGGTGTTTCGTTTGAGACAGTCCTAGGTGTGAGAGGTTGGTATTACGTTTGAGACAGCCTAGGTGTGAGGTTGGTATTTCGTTTGAGACAGTCTAGGTGTGAGAGGTTGGTATTTCGTTTGAGACAGCCTAGGTGTGAGAGGTTGGTGTTTCGTTTGAGACAGTCTAGGTGTGAGAGGTTGGTGTTTCGTTTGAGACAGTCTAGGTGTGAGAGGTTGGTGTTTCGTTTGAGACAGTCTAGGTGTCAGAGGTTGGTATTTCGTTTGAGACAGCCTAGGTGTGAGAGGTTGGTGTTTCGTTTGAGACAGTCTAGGTGTGAGAGGTTGGTGTTTCGTTTGAGACAGCCTAGGTGTGAGAGGTTGGTATTTCGTTTGAGACAGTCTAGGTGTGAGAGGTTGGTATTTCGTTTGAGACAGCCTAGGTGTGAGAGGTTGGTGTTTCGTTTGAGACAGTCTAGGTGTGAGAGGTTGGTGTTAGGTGTGAGAGGTTGGTGTTTCGTTTGAGACAGTCTAGGTGTGAGAGGTTGGTGTTTCGTTTGAGACAGTCTAGGTGTGAGAGGTTGGTGTTTCGTTTGAGACAGTCTAGGTGTGAGAGGTTGGTTTTCGTTTGAGACAGTCTAGGTGTGAGAGGTTGGTGTTTCGTTTGAGACAGTCTAGGTGTGAGAGGTTGGTGTTTCGTTTGAGACAGTCTAGGTGTGAGAGGTTGGTGTTTCGTTTGAGACAGTCTAGGTGTGAGAGGTTGGTGTTTCGTTTGAGACAGTCTAGGTGTGAGAGGTTGGTGTTTCGTTTGAGACAGTCTAGGTGTGAGAGGTTGGTGTTTCGTTTGAGACAGTCTAGGTGTGAGAGGTTGGTATTTCGTTTGAGACAGTCTAGGTGTGAGAGGTTGGTGTTTCGTTTGAGACAGTCTAGGTGTGAGAGGTTGGTGTTTCGTTTGAGACAGTCTAGGTGTGAGAGGTTGGTGTTTCGTTTGAGACAGTCTAGGTGTGAGAGGTTGGTGTTTCGTTTGAGACAGTCTAGGTGTGAGAGGTTGGTGTTTCGTTTGAGACAGTCTAGGTGTGAGAGGTTGGTGTTTCGTTTGAGACAGTCTAGGTGTGAGAGGTTGGTGTTTCGTTTGAGACAGTCTAGGTGTGAGAGGTTGGTGTTTCGTTTGAGACAGTCTAGGTGTGAGAGGTTGGTGTTTCGTTTGAGACAGTCTAGGTGTGAGAGGTTGGTGTTTCGTTTGAGACAGTCTAGGTGTCAGAGGTTGGTGTTTCGTTTGAGACAGTCTAGGTGTGAGAGGTTGGTGTTTCGTTTGAGACAGTCTAGGTGTGAGAGGTTGGTGTTTCGTTTGAGACAGTCTAGGTGTGAGAGGTTGGTGTTTCGTTTCAGACAGTCTAGGTGTGAGAGGTTGGTATTTCGTTTGAGACAGTCTAGGTGTGAGAGGTTGGTGTTTCGTTTGAGACAGTCTAGGTGTGAGAGGTTGGTGTTTCGTTTGAGACAGTCTAGGTGTGAGAGGTTGGTGTTTCGTTTGAGACAGTCTAGGTGTGAGAGGTTGGTGTTTCGTTTGAGACAGTCTAGGTGTGAGAGGTTGGTTCTTGCTCATGTATTAATGTTACGGGTGTTTTTTATAGTCATGTACTCTTTGGAGTAATAAGCTCTGAAAAGCAGTCTCATGGGTTTCTCCTGTATGATATAGTGCTAGTACCCTAGTACCCTCGTACCCCGGGCCTGCGCGGCCGAGCTGTGGGAGTACCCCAGTGCCAGCAGAGCCGTCTCCACCAGCTGCTTGAAGAGGACGTCCTTCTGAACCAACACAAACTCGGCGTGCTCCTCTCGACCGTCCACATCTGGGGGAGTGTCCATCTGCTCCACCACACAGAACACGGGGATCATGAGACCTGCAGCAACACAGGGACAGAGTTTCATCAGAACAACAGAGTTACATCACAGAGTTCCATCAGAAAAACAGGGTTACATCACAGAGTTCCATCAGAACAACAGAGTTACATCACAGAGTTCCATCAGAACAACAGAGTTACTTCACAGAGTTCCATCAGAACAACAAAGTTACATCACAGAGTTCCATCAGAACAACACCATTATATCACTGTAATCAACCAATCATTGTTAAGGATTTGTCTTATTCCAGTCCATCTTAACCTGTGTATAGCTGTCATACCGTGCTCTGCGTGTGCAGAAAAAAACAACCAGAGCGATAAAACCTCTCAAGTGCTTGAGAGACGCCCTTCCCGGAGCACAGACTGTGTGGGAGCTCAATAATAACCCTACCACACTGGATCACACTGCAAATACACACTGCATGTCCCCCACACCCTCTGAGCACCCTCCACAGCCCCGGCACGCTGATGCACTGCTAACCACCCTGCACTCCAGACCAGTGTTTCTCTCAGCCAAGCTCTCATAGCCAGAGTGAACCCATGGCTTTCTAACACTTTATGAAATAGCTGGTAAAAGAAAAAAAATACCTGCTCATAAACCAACACTATCACAGGATCAAATGTCTCCCACTATCACAGGATCACACATCTCCCACTATCACAGGATCACACATCTCACACTATCACAGGATCACACATCTCACACTATCCAGAGTGAACCCATCAACAGGATCACACATCTCACACTATCACAGGATCACACATCTCACACTATCACAGGATCAAATGTCTCACACTATCACAGGATCACACATCTCACACTATCACAGGATCACACATCTCACACTATCACAGGATCAAATGTCTCCCACTATCACAGGATCAAACGTCTCACACTATCACAGGATCACACATCTCACACTATCACAGGATCACACATCTCACACTATCACAGGATCACACTATCACAGGATCTCACACTATCACAGGATCACACTATCACAGTCTCACACTATCACAGGATCAAACGTCTCACACTATCACAGGATCAAACGTCTCACACTATCACAGGATCAAATCGTCTCACACTATCACAGGATCAAACGTCTCACACTATCACAGGATCACACATCTCACACTATCACAGGATCAAACATCTCACACTATCACAGGATCACACATCTCACACTATCACAGGATCACACATCTCACACTATCACAGGATCACACATCTCACACTATCACAGGATCACACACTATCACAGGATCAAATGTCTCCCACTATCACAGGATCACACATCTCACACTATCACAGGATCACACATCTCACACTATCACAGGATCAAACGTCTCCCACTATCACAGGATCACACGTCTCACACTATCACAGGATCACACATCTCACACTATCACAGGATCAAACGTCTCACACT
This sequence comes from Polyodon spathula, assembly GCF_017654505.1. NCBI lineage: Eukaryota > Metazoa > Chordata > Actinopteri > Acipenseriformes > Polyodontidae > Polyodon > Polyodon spathula. The sequence continues at coordinate 44,694,534 of NC_054543.1, forward strand.
ATCACAGGATCAAATGTCTCACACTATCACAGGATCACACATCTCACACTATCACAGGATCAAACACTATCTCACACTATCACAGGATCAAACGTCTCACACTATCACAGGATCAAACATCTCACACTATCACAGGATCAAATGTCTCACACTATCACAGGATCACACATCTCACACTATCACAGGATCACACATCTCACACTATCACAGGATCAAATGTCTCCCACTATCACAGGATCACACGTCTCACACTATCACAGGATCACACGTCTCACACTATCACAGGATCACACGTCTCACACTATCACAGGATCAAATGTCTCACACTATCACAGGATCAAATGTCTCACACTATCACAGGATCAAACGTCTCACACTATCACAGGATCAAACGTCTCACACTATCACAGGATCACACATCTCACACTATCACAGGATCAAACGTCTCACACTATCACAGGATCACACATCTCACACTATCACAGGATCACACATCTCACACTATCACAGGATCACACATCTCACACTATCACAGGATCACACATCTCACACTATCACAGGATCAAATGTCTCACACTATCACAGGATCACACATCTCACACTATCACAGGATCACATGTCTCACACTATCACAGGATCAAATGTCTCACACTATCACAGGATCAAATGTCTCACACTATCACAGGATCACACATCTCACACTATCACAGGATCAAATGTCTCACACTATCACAGGATCAAATGTCTCACACTATCACAGGATCACACATCTCACACTATCACAGGATCACACATCTCACACTATCACAGGATCAAATGTCTCCCACTATCACAGGATCACACGTCTCACACTATCACAGGATCACACATCTCACACTATCACAGGATCACACATCTCACACTATCACAGGATCAAATGTCTCACACTATCACAGGATCAAACGTCTCACACTATCACAGGATCAAACGTCTCACACTATCACAGGATCAAACGTCTCACACTATCACAGGATCACACGTCTCACACTATCACAGGATCACACATCTCACACTATCACAGGATCACACGTCTCACACTATCACAGGATCAAACGTCTCACACTATCACAGGATCAAACGTCTCACACTATCACAGGATCAAACGTCTCACACTATCACAGGATCAAACGTCTCACACTATCACAGGATCAAACGTCTCACACTATCACAGGATCAAACGTCTCACACTATCACAGGATCAAACGTCTCACACTATCACAGGATCAAACGTCTCACACTATCACAGGATCAAACGTCTCACACTATCACAGGATCAAACGTCTCACACTATCACAGGATCACACATCTCACACTATCACAGGATCAAATGTCTCACACTATCACAGGATCACACATCTCACACTATCACAGGATCACACATCTCACACTATCACAGGATCACACGTCTCACACTATCTCAGGATCATACGTCTCACAATACCACAGGATCACATGTCTCACACTATCTCAAGATCACCGACCCAACTGAACTTCTGAGACCCATCTCACTACAACACAACCGCTTCTGACCGGCCAGTGCAATACTGATCCAGTGCACCTGCGCTCCAAGGAGATGAAACAGGTCCCAGTGAACACATGATGCACGTTACTGTTTATATTCTTCTCATTCCAAGACTGCTTTTCACCCACAGAGTGCAATATAACCCTCAGCGTTGTTACACAGCAGTTTCAACTCCAAACAGTGAAAAAGTGCTGTCTTTATTTTTCAAAATACAAACACATAAACATCTAAGGTGGAGTTGAAAACCTATTTTTTTATTATATGCAAATGTAGTTTTTGGGAAATGAGGCTTAAAAAAAAACAAATAACCTGCACACCTGTTAAACAATTGCATTTGAATACTGTCAATATTTTCCAGGAGAGGACTGTGGAAATGTACCATCTTAAAATTGCAATGAGCATTGCTTTTGCAAGTTTGATTTTGGGGGCTGGGGGTGTTCATCAGCCCAGATGCAAGCAACCTGTCTATCAAGAGTCTGGCCTGTCAGTCAGGGGGGGAGTTTGAGCTGCTCAGCCCCTCAGTCACTAACAAACCCTCCAGCCACCAGTCCTCCTGTAATTCTGTTTGACATGATGAAAGCTGCTGTTAGCATGCTGCCACTAAACACTCGGCTTGGGAGCGCGGGGCGAGTTATAAATATTGAAGAAGGATTTGCTGGCAGTAAAGCTATTAGTAAAGCCTGGGGACTAGAGGATCAGTAACCCGTGACAAGGAGGAGGGGAGGGGAGGCCACTGACAAATCAGAATGTATTCAGGTGTGGGGGCTTTTAACCCTCATGTGTCCCCAACCAGCCCAGAGCTCTTCCTTTTCTTGAGGTACCTCGGAAGAGAAGACTGCAAGATATTCTCGGGGCAGTGCTGAAAATGCAGCTGATATTCCTGTGTCAGACTCGCAGAAGCACAGACACGGGTTAACAAGCTTGAACAGG
>NC_054543.1:44702024-44712024 GCF_017654505.1 Polyodon spathula
CAGAAGGATCATGGAGCTGGAGATTTTTTTTTTTTTTTTTTTTTTTTTACAAAGAAAGCTAAGAAATGTTTTACAAACGAAAGGTTCAAACAGCAGTGGGAATGGCACTAAAATGAATAAAGAGAAGAGAAGTGGATCAGATCTGAGGTAATTGTATACGTCGACCCCTTTGTTGTTTGCTAATATATTTTTACCTTGCTTCTTATCACAGCAGTGCAGTTTGAAAGCGTTGTTTTGTGTATGCTATTGCCATTTCAGTTGTGTGGATGTGTAAGCTGGGAATGAGGAAAGGCAGCGTCGGAGCTCGTCGCGATCAGGAAGTGTTTTCCTCGTGTTGCAAACCCCACAGACAGCATCCTCCCTGTACTATCCCTGCCCCGCTGAGAGCTGAAGCTTACAGTCCCGCCAGCACTAAACTCACAGCAGAATGTGTACAGAAAAACAAGGTGTGACCACAGTCTAATCACAAGCCTGCTGTACAATTAAATGCACCAGCAAAGACAAAGAAGGTAGCTCATTTTAAACAAGACAGCTTGTGTAGCGGGCAGTGTTGTGTGATGCACTGCTGTTGCAGATTGTGTCCGCTGCCAGTGAGATGAGATGAGAGGTTAAAAGCTTTAAAACCACAAATGCAGACGAACCTGCTTCCTTTGCATTGTGATTAAGGCGCTCCTAACCGTAACCCTAACCCTAGCCCTGTTACACTTGTAAGCAGTTAATCTGCAGCTAAGAATCAAAAACAAACTCATCCAGGAGGAGAGTATTAGGACACAGAGGCATATTTTCAAAAGGTTTCCTCCAGTCTTTAACTCCAATCTTTTACAAGGAGATAAACTGCAGTTTATTTGACAAAACTAAAACCAAACAACTAATGAATGTAATCCCAGGTCTCTGAAACCCCCTCAAGTTGTCTGTTTGAAACATTAACATGGGTCTCTGTGAATTCAAATAAAGGAGTCAGTTTTAAATAAAGGCAAAGCTGTCCTTGTCCAGTCAAAGTGGCGATATTTCTTCACAATGATGTGAAGCCCTATCAGCACCAGCAGGATGTTATAAACACGTCTTCTACATCAAAAAGACAACAACTTTTTGGCAAAATACTTTTACATTCTGTCATCACTAACCCTAACAGAAATTCTAGTTTGCAAATCAATGGAAAGCCCACACCAATTAAACGAATGAGAACCTGGTATAGTAATAAAAACACATAACAAACCAGTGAAAAGGCAAGGATATTCAAATTGAAAACAAATTAAACAGATGGCAAGTTTTAAAAAAAACTTCCAGATTATAACATTTTACAGACTAGAAAACTACAGCTTGTATTAAGTGAACCCTTCCTAATGATGTTTTTTTAGTTTTTCCCTGTGATTTCTGTTTTGGCTTCTGCAAAAGGCTCTTCATGGGAGTTTTAATGCAAGGCTAAACTGTTGCTTAAACCATAAGTGTATCAAAACAAAGAGCTGCTTCACAGCGGCTCACACAGCGTAACACTGGCTGCCGCTGTTGTAAAGGAAACAAACAAAGGTTCTCTTACTCGCTGTGTTTAAACTGAACACAACAGCACGAGCATAACACTGATATCACTGAGACTGCTGCAGGAGCACGAGGCATCGTTCCCACTTACTGGACAGGAAGACACATCGAAGCACACAGACACATGTGCCATGGCAAGAGGCACTGTGGATTAAACACTGTGGGCTTAGAGAAGTCTACAGAGGCACTGTGGATTAAACACTGTGGGTTTAGAGAAGTCTTACAGAAACACACAGACAGCTGTGTGCGTTTCCAATAGAAGCAGCAAATATACATGGTCTTTCTTTCTTTCTTTCTTTCTACAGCAATAAACATGGTTCATCACCGAGGTGTCACAACACACCATGAAATCACAAAGCCATTCTTGCCACTATCACACGGTCAGAGCTCTCGTTATACCGCAGCCATACAATCTCAACCACATTACTCAACCAAGAAGACCATCTGAAGCCCTGTTTAACTGACAGCAGTACAGGGTGCAGAAGGGGGTCAGTGGCGACAGACAGCATGCAGGAAAGGAGAACACAAGACAGAAGGTGACTGCACTAATCAAATCACTGCCATTAATTCAATAGAAATGAGTTACCAGGGCAGGATACCACCTGATTCACTCCCAGTGCAAAGCAAACAGCGTGTGTATTTACAGTGCATTGGACATCATTTCACATTTAGTTTGTTAGCTATTACATGATTAGGGTTAGAGTTAGTGTCCTCCAGACAGAGTCCTCTGAATAGCAACATAAGACCTGACCCCTGCACACTGACACTCAGAAATTACATTCTGAAACATTTACACATAGTTCTCTAAAAGAAATAAAAGACAAATAACTTGATACACTTAGAACTCTTCAGTGAGATGTTAGTGTTTTGGATGTGTCCTGTGAGTAGTCCAGAGCCAATGACAAACTACCATTCCCTATCAATGATCTTAGGAATATATAGATATATATATATATATATATATATATATATATATATATATATATATATATATATATATATATATATATATATATATATACGAGGTAGCCTGGAGGTAGAATCTCCAAATCTGCACCGCTGCCCACGACCCTCATATTGTACTAATATAATGCTTGCACGTCTTTCACCAGTTACAGGACATGTAGAATATATACTTCTTTTCAGTTACAACACTTGTCTATAATTGATACCGTAAGGAATTCAATATAATGTAAACAATGTTTCAATGTTTTTTACACAATCATTCAAGTGGAACCTTGCTGTTTATAGTCATACTCGATTGTTTATATTTATTATCAAATTGTAATAAAATGTTTACAAAAGGACATTCCTGGAATCGAGACGGGTCCTATAAGCTTATAGAAATGCAATTCCGTGGGGTTACACAGCCCATAATAATTCTTAATAAACATGCAGCACTGTAACTGTAGAGAAGCGGGGTGATCACAACTCAGTGCAGAGCTCAGAGCAGCGTACTGCACTCTCTACAACACAATGTATACTGATCACAGCTCAGAGCAGCGTACTGCACTCTCCACAACACAATGTATACTGATCACAGCTCAGAGCAGCGTACTGCACTCTCCACAACACAATGTATACTGATCACAGCTCAGAGCAGCGTACTGCACTCTCCACAACACAATGTATACTGATCACAGCTCAGAGCAGCGTACTGCACTCTCCACAACACAATGTATACTGTAGAGAAGCAGGGTGATCACAGCTCAGAGCAGCGTACTGCACTCTCCACAACACAATGTATACTGTAGAGAAGCAGGGTGACCACAGCTCAGAGCAGCGTACTGCACTCTCCACAATACAATGTATACTGATCACAGCTCAGAGCAGCGTACTGCACTCTCCACAACACAATGTATACTGATCACAGCTCAGAGCAGCGTACTGCACTCTCCACAACACAATGTATACTGTAGAGAAGCAGGGTGATCACAGCTCAGAGCAGCGTACTGCACTCTCCACAACACAATGTATACTGTAGAGAAGCAGGGTGACCACAGCTCAGAGCAGCGTACTGCACTCTCCACAACACAATGTATACTGTAGAGAAGCAGGGTGACCACAGCTCAGAGCAGTGTACTGCACTTTCCACAACACAATGTATACTGTAGAGAAGCAGGGTGACCACAGCTCAGAGCAGCGTACTGCACTCTCCACAACACAATGTATACTGATCACAGCTCAGAGCAGCGTACTGCACTCTCCACAACACAATGTATACTGTAGAGAAGCAGGGTGATCACAGCTCAGAGCAGCGTACTGCACTCTCCACAACACAATGTATACTGTAGAGAAGCAGGGTGACCACAGCTCAGAGCAGCGTACTGCACTCTCCACAACACAATGTATACTGATCACAGCTCAGAGCAGCGTACTGCACTCTCCACAACACAATGTATACTGATCACAGCTCAGAGCAGCGTACTGCACTCTCCACAACACAATGTATACTGTAGAGAAGCAGGGTGATCACAGCTCAGAGCAGCGTACTGCACTCTCCACAACACAATGTATACTGTAGAGAAGCAGGGTGACCACAGCTCAGAGCAGCGTACTGCACTCTCCACAACACAATGTATACTGATCACAGCTCAGAGCAGCGTACTGCACTCTCCACAACACAATGTATACTGTAGAGAAGCAGGGTGATCACAGCTCAGAGCAGCGTACTGCACTCTCCACAACACAATGTATACTGTAGAGAAGCAGGGTGACCACAGCTCAGAGCAGTGTACTGCACTCTCCACAACACAATGTATACTGTAGAGAAGCAGGGTGACCACAGCTCAGAGCAGCGTACTGCACTCTCCACAACACAATGTATACTGTAGAGAAGCAGGGTGACCACAGCTCAGAGCAGCGTACTGCACTCTCCACAACACAATGTATACTGTAGATAAATCACAATCTTTCATATTAAAAACTAAATATTGGAGTTATTAATGTTACAGTTGGTTTTACAACCTATTTTGTCTAATATATATATTGAAATATATATTAAGGACATTTATAGGGAGAAGGCCAAACAGGCAATCAACATTTATATATACAGTGTTTTTATTCTATAACAAGAGTGATTATAACTTCTCCTTTTACTTTTACAAACAAGGGCACGAGCTGAACTCCTTGTGAAATACTCAGGTATATTTTTACAAATGTTACATAGACTCCATAGAGATTAGATCAATCCCCAACTGAAATGTGTGTGAACTTTATGCCTGTAATAGTAACGTGGGCTGGATTCTCAAAGCTATTTATGCCAAATCTTCATCAGCACATTTTTTTCATCAGAATGTAAAAAACAGCAATCAAATGAATAAGAAATGACACAATACTTAATTCAAGCAGCTGAATTAAAACTCTTCCGTGTTTATTTCTGGGTTGGTAACTTTATTGGGTTGTTTCTCCTTTCAGAAAAAAAAAAGTGCTAATGAGGAATTGAAGTATGAGAATTTGGCCCAATGTTATTGTGAATAACGGCTACAGCATTGGTAACCTTTTAAATGACTGTGCAGTTTGGTTTAGTGTATTGACATAATTAACGGGTACCGGTCAGTTAATAATTGCTGAGAAGCTCATCATTTCTAGGAGCGATGCTTTGCTCTGTGAGCGAGACATTCCTTGCAGTCTTGTGAAGCAGTAGAAAATACCGACAGGTCTAACTGAGTGCTTTTTTCAAGTGATGTATTCTTTTTATTACATGTATCAAATGCAAATTAAGGGTCCATAAATTTGTATTTATTTTTAAGGGGGGGGGGGTGTATGAAAATGTAAATCCATGGAATTAACTGCATGACTATTTTGATTGCGTGAACGCAGGATACAAGTAAAATAATTATTGATACATTTTTCATTACATTTTCATTACAAAGCAGCCTTTCCAAAATGATATGTTACCGTGTACAAAAAAACAAATAATAGATGTGCACCAATGGCACTGGCCAGTGGTGCAATGCTTCTAGTATTAGAGGTGCATGCAGTCCCTGTTGTGAGTGTGAATCGTGGTGCATTGCTCATGTCTCACAGCAGAGTTCCCCTTTTGGTTTTATTACAGTACAACATGCTGGAGGGAGCTGCAGCATTGACAGTAATAATCTGAGAGCCTATTTAGCCTGCGATTAGCTGGGGCAGTGGGGTCGATGGCATGCCTTTCCTTTAACAAGCTGTAACACCGGGGAGCAGAGTGATTTTGCTGCTGCGGGTCAGAGGGCAGCTGGCTGCAAGCTCTGCTTTAACGCTGTTTTGAAGAGGAGGAAACTTTCTAGCGCTTATCAGAATCAATTACTGCTGCCACTCCAACAGAGAACATGCTCTGTGCACCGAGAGCGTTTCACAGAAACACCGCACACCGAGAGCGTTTCACAGAAACACCGCACACCGAGAGCGTTTCACAGAAACACCGCACACCGAGAGCGTTTCACAGAAACACCGCACACCGAGAGCGTTTCACAGAAACACCGCGTTTCACAGAAACACCGCACACCGAGAGCGTTTCACAGAAACACCGCACACCGAGAGCGTTTCACAGAAACACCGCACACCGAGAGCGTTTCACAGAAACACCGTACACCGAGAGCGTTTCATAGAAACACCGCACACCGAGAGCGTTTCACAGAAACACCGCGCACCGAGAGCGTTTCACAGAAACACCGCACACCGAGAGCGTTTCACAGAAACACCGCACACCGAGAGCGTTTCACAGAAACACCGTACACCGCGGAGCGTTTGAGTATCAGCAACGCAAAATGAATTCAATGACAAATGTTCTTCTAACGCACTTCCTGTTGTTTATTCGCGAGGGTACATCCGTCTAGACTTCCAGTTTTCTGATGAAACTGGCAATTAATTCCAAAATATAAAACAGCACCTTTACACATCATGCAAATGCATCATATTATACACTGAAGAGAAACTATCAGCTTTAATCAATATAAAACAGCACCTTTACACATCATACAAATGCATCATATTATACACTGAAGAGAAACCAACATATTAAATCTTTAAACCAAAATATTGGAGTTACTAACAGTTTACATGAGTTTTACAACTTATTTTGTCTAATATAAATTTAAATCTACATGGACATTTATTTATAAAGAGAAGTCCACACAGACAGTGTGTGTGTGTGTGTGTGTGTGTGTGTGTGTATATATATATATATACTTACTGTATATACACACACACACACACACACACACATATTCAATAAAAAAAAAAAGTAATCTCCCTTCTCTCCTCTGCCCTCTCTCCCGGGCAGGTGTCCTGGGCAGTGTTTGTTCAGAACACCCTGCTGATCAGAGACCAGCACTAGGGCTGGCTGCACTGCACCAGGCCGTAGCTATTACTGTTAGAGGACTCGGAAAGCCAGCAGGTCTGGGTTTGTCTTCTGCCGCACACTGAAGACTTTTTCAAAGCTGAAATCCTCAACAATGGATTTACATGTCTTTAGTTTAGTGAATAAATGAACTGTATCTCATTTGTAGTCCACAATCATTGGGCAGTGATTACTGATCTACTGGTATTTACATCCATTATAAACTGTATATTCCCAGACTAGCCTGACTGAAACATCAAAGATTTCTTCCCTGCTTTTAACTGGATATGTTAGATAAACGTTGCATGTAATTGCAATTCCACTAATTCCACTTATATAGCATCTTAATGATGTGTGCTTGAGCGTCTCAGTGCAATCTGCTCACTTCAATGAGGTGACCCTTAGCATTGTAAAAACGCACGAATCCTTGCCTGCACAGCTCCATATGTACTTCCTGCTTGTTTGGTGCATTATTATTTTTTTGCACTTAAGAAAAGTTATTAATAGAACCGGGGCATTTAAAAGCATTCCAACCGCTGACGTCTCCATACCCAGCGGCAGGCAACAGATCACAGGCGAGTATGCATTTAAACTGCGATTATTGCTCTCCATTGAGATTAGAGGCTTGTGTCTGTGTGCGGGTGACAGTCTACTGCCCTACACTGCTTCACTTGGATTTCCTCCGGCAACCACCTTTTGGGGGGTTTATAACAAACTTAATCAGCCACAGCAGGTATCTATTACGCACATGGAAAATGAGCAAGCATGGTCACAGTAAAATGTGCTTTGTGTTTTATTTTCACTCCAGCCTGCTTAATCTAATCTCGTCTTTAATAACCCCCACGCCCTGTGAAAGGTCCCTCCTGAATGCTCTCTGATAATCTGAGGATATGTGGAAATCTGAATCTAAACTATTCTCCCAGGCAAAACAATCTTATAAAGCGTCCACAGTATATATGGTGAAAGGACCGTGCCTGCAGTAGAGTGCGGTATAACAAAATGATCACTTCTATTCGCTGTAAAAATAAAGAAATAAAGACATAAAACCCATTAATAACGCAACACACACACAACAGCGCAGAAAACATGCTTTCAAACTCAATAAAGTGTAAAAAGGAGTCGATGTCTAAGGGCTTATACACCTTACCTATGCTGACTACAGAGAGAGAGCGAGAGCTGCAATGACGAAAGCGCTCTTGTGGCCCTTGATTTCCTGATTTTCACAACGTGTTCAGTGGCTTTTGAGCACTTGTACCCACTTTTAATAAATTTCAAAAGGATAATACTTTGTTTTTGTATTATTTCAATTGACATGTTCGGCTCTCTGGTACGCCATAATGTTGTGTTGTATATACTCTATATCATTTTGTCCCTCAGCTTTACCCAATACAAGTTACCATGTTTTGAAAAAAAAAAAAAATCGAATTAAGAAGAGTGTAATTTAACACAGCAACGTTTACCACAGGTCATGCAATTGTTTATTTATTATTTTATTGATTACATGTTTTGTCCCTCATTGAACACATAGCAATGGCGCCGTTCTGAGAGGGCGTGTAATTTAATTTCGAGAAACAAAAGACACCTGGTAATTTTACAAAAACTGCAAAACTGTAACTCAATTTATTTTAAAATATTATTTTTCATAAATTCCCAAATGCAATAAATACGTTGTACGAAGAGGATCCATACAGTGTTAACACCTCAGCAAACTGTAACTCAGTTCAAGCTTGATTTAACAGGACTCCAGCTGCGTGTTCGATGAAATATTATACTGACCCGACACAGTATGAGACTTTATATATATATATGAGAATGGTCAAGGAGACTTTTAATCAAGACGGCACAAGGGCTGTAAATGAACCTCAAATTAAATAAATATTAAGTTATCACGAAGTTGCAGAGTTAAAAGTTCAAAACCTACTGTTAAAAATAAGTTAAAACACACTATGTTTGTCCCAGAACCTAGTTATGGACTAGAAACACCTTTAATTCATTAAGTGATATAGGCTTTTATACATACATACATAAGACTACTACTACTAGATATATATATATATATATATATATATATATATATATATATATATATATATATATATATATACATACACACACACACACACACACACACACACACACACATTCACTGTACAGTAATATTACATGTGCGTGACGCGCGCACACATGTGTAAACAGTTATCCGAAATATATAATCCTTTAAAATTCTAAGATTAGGCGTTAAAAGATTCTAAGGGTTAATTGTAATACGCCCACTAAAGCGCTGAGCGCCTGTTGGACAACCTGTTTTCAAAGTTTAAATTATATATATATATATATATATATATATATATATATATATATATATATATATGAATATATAATATATAGTTCGCACGTTTTCTTTCGAAAATTTGGTACATGTTTTACAAATTATAAAATGGCTTTCTATGAGTGTGACTATGGAGCAGGAATTGTTATTTTTATAAAGTCTCACTTTTAAAATGTTCAGTATTTAAAGACTGCATTAATAAACGTAGGCCTACTTTACTTCCATTCTATTAAAATGCCCAATATTCATGAATCTTTGATCGATATTTTATTTCTCAAGTGAATGCTAATGTGAAGCAGCCTATAACTAATTCAAGTGGCTGCTTAGATGCATTTATTAATTACTGTTTTTGTTTGTAAAACTATAAAACAGTTTTAAAAACATTTTAAAAAGTCATTTTTGGAGGCAGAAGTAACCTTCTGGAGGCAGAAGTAACCGACAAATATGTCAGAATATAGCTGTATTATTTATTTTCTTTCTCAGTGGTGTCTTTTAATATGTGTGTGTGCGTGCCTAAAGAAAGAAAGCATATATTAACATTTCTTCCGTAGAAATATTTATGAACATGAACTAAAAGTCGCTCTCAGACAAATGAGAATAAATATTCATGCACAAAACAGCCGCGACTCGGCGAATGGATTAAGACTAAAACAACCAAGTTTACTAATTAAACTTTTCAGCTCCAGAAAAAGTGCATTCCAGTCCTAATGAACGATCCCTCACAATTTACACGACCATTGAAATGCACATTTCCACAGCGATCTATATTTAGAAAAGTGATTTTCAAAGAGCCATATCTCCACTCTCACTTCTAG
>NC_054543.1:44717024-44719524 GCF_017654505.1 Polyodon spathula
TACACGCGCGTATTAACATTATCTTTTACATTTTTAAATATACACATAAAATAACGTTTCTTCTTGTGATCTGTGAAACGTTAATTGAATATGTGGCTATTAGTGACTGGTGAATTGATTCATTCTGAGATTAATAAAATAAAATACATGTTGGCGATCATGCTGCAGGCGTGCTACTCGAACAAACGAGTCAACACAGATAATTAAACTCACTAGCATTCAAACACACAAGGGAGAGTGTTTGTACAAGATTAGAAACGTGTGTTTTAATAACACGTTATTGTTCAGTTAAATAGTCTGCAATCGAGTAACCGGTGTAGAATAAAAATAGAGCCTCATAATTCAATGCAGAGAGGATTTTTTTCACTGCGAGGAGTTGAAATCAAGTATTTAAAGCGTTTAGACCTTGAGTTACACCTACGCTTAACCTTTTGACTTAGCTCGGAAAAATCAAACTGCATTTCAATTGCATTTTATCAAACACCACGACTACTGTCACACGATTGAAGCACACACAGCCGCATTGTAATGCCCTTCCATTTAATACAGGGCTTTCATTTTTACACTGATGTATAGAATTTGAATGTTCTTTCTTAGCGGATGTGATGCGTCTTCTGTTTGTATATAGATAATAATAATAATAATAATAATAATAATAATAATAATAATAATAATAATAATAATAATAATAATAATAATAATAATAATAATAATACGGGTAGATTTTAATGTATAATTGTTAAAATAGTTAGTTAATAATAAACGATTCTTATCAATCTCTATATTATTGCTGTAAATTACTTACGGTACGTTAAGTTAAGTATTTTTCCAAATGTACATATTTGATTATTATTTATTATTATTATTATTATTATTATTATTATTATTATTATTATTATTATTATTATTCGTAGTAATAGTAATAGCCATAGTGGTAGTAAAATATGTTAGATGATTATTACAGACATAGTCATGTTTAATATTGTCAGTTCGCGTTTTTTAAAATTCAATTAACAATCTTAAAATATTCTTATTATACAATGCATATCCTCAGGCTCCATTTTTTGTTGGAGTTCGTTTGATTTAAAATTGCAAAAACGTCAGGGACTATGTATATTTGATATATTAGTAGCGATTCTGCTGTAGTTTAAGGAAACAATCCTGTTATAATTAAATTTTAATATGTACTAACACAGCGCTTACGAAAGAAATCATTTATAACTGCGGCCTATACGCGTGCACTGTCTCAGTAATCGGCTTTGAAATGTGCAGATATAAAGAGAATAGACGCAATGTATTATAAATAAATACAAATAATAAGAAAAAAAGAAAACTTGGTGAATATGTTTGGACCGAGGACATTTCCATACCCAGGCTGCTGTTTAGTTAACCGAGGCGCGGTGTCGATGCGAGTTCATTCGCAGGGTATTCCTTGTGCAATTGTTAACAGGGGCATTTCTTTTTGTTTTGCTTTTATTAAATTCGGTTGCAGATTCTTCTCTGGACAAGCTCTACCTGGCGCGTGAGAATGTTTAAAATGAGAAGCTCGCGTTTCAACAGCCAATTGAAAGTAGCAGCATGCAGCTTTACAAATTCCCCGCTGTGATGTAGATGCATATCAGCAACAAGGTGCAAGATCACTCTCAAGCTAAACTTTAAATCTGTATACAGGAGGAAACAAACACCTTTATACGCACGTTTGTTTGTTATGCGAAATTTAATATATAAATATATATATATATATATATAATATATATATATATATATATTATATAGATCTATATATATAATCATAATCATATATAATATATATATTAATTATTTGGTTTGCCAAACGCTTTCCTATTTGATGCACGTTTTCAATGGACTTACTGATTTTCTGATGGCATTTCCTAATTCTCCCCACTGTAGAAATTCGAAGCTCATTGTCATTATGTTTTATTTGTTGTGCTGTCCTGTGTATTTGTTTGTATCGTATATCACGCGTACCTGGCTTTCCTATCGGAATACTACATACCTAATCGTGTGAGATTCTGTGAGATGGAGGCATTAACGCACATTATATCTGAAGTCTAAGGCGGTCAGTAATGAGTGACCTGCTCAATGCACTGGGTCTTGGAAGCAAGCAGGACTCGAGACAGCTCTGCAGCTCCCAGTCGCGCGCCGAGCCCCGGCACAATAATTGCCTTTTCTTTATGATCTACGTTCGTGTAGTTTTATTAGAAGTGATGCGATGATTTTACCCAGAGATCTCGGGAAAGGCCCGTTTAAAACATGCAAGCTAGTGAATAGAATGGTTCAAAGGAAGGCCTGCATCTGGACAGTATCAACCTGGCGCAAGATTAATAGCTTTCCAATAGACGTTGTTTGAAGTGAAACAAGAAAAGCTCCACCCTAACACACACAACTACAACGCTCTCTCTCACACGCTAAATATTCCGTTTCGTGTATACTTACACACAAATACAATTAAAGGCATTGACCCCAACCCACCCCTCCC